>NW_011485280.1:36575-37030 GCF_000754665.1 Bison bison bison | reverse complement strand
AGATTCTATGTTCCCTTTACCTTAGAAAGCATCTCAGTCATAGTTATTTACCTTGTAGTGTGATACAAAATTTGATTTCTGAATACTGTGGTTCATTACTAGTTCTGCTTGGATAGAGTTATAGCTTACATTGAACTTAATCACAGGGAATGATATAGTAAATGTATATTCTGCATTCCAAACATATTTTTCTCCTGTCATGTAGTAGTTTTCTAATATCCCTCTGATAAAAAGTAAAGTCGCTCAGTCGTGTCCGACTCTTTGCAACCCTATGGACTGTAGCCTACCAGGCTCCTCAGTCCATGGAATTTCCCAGGCAAGAGTACTGGAGTGGGTTGCCATTTCATTCTCCAGGGGATTTTCCCAACCCAGGGATCGAACCCGGGTCTCCTGCACTGCAAGCAGACACTTTACCATCTGAGCCACAGATTATGAACATAAAATATGAAGCATCC
>NW_011485280.1:35435-36475 GCF_000754665.1 Bison bison bison | reverse complement strand
ATAAGTTAAATAAACAGGGTGACAATATACAGCCTTGATGTACTCCTTTTCCTATTTGGAACCAGTCAAAGCTATGATTTTTCCAGTAGTCATGTACAGATGTGAAAGTTAGACCATAAAGAAGGCTGAGCACCAAAGAACTGACGCTTTTGAATTGTGGTATTGGAGAAGACTCTTGAGGGTCCCGTGGACATAAAGGAGTTAAGACTAGTCAATCCTAAAGGAAATCAACCCTGGATATTCGTTGGAAGAACTAATGCTGAAGTTGAAGCTTCAATAATTTGGCCACCTGATTCAAAGAGCCAACTCATTGGAAAAGACCCTCATGCTGGGAAAGATTGATGGCAAGAGGAGAAGGGGATTACAGAAGATAGGATAATTGGTTGGCATTTCACCAACTCAATGGACATGAGTTTGAGCAAACTCAGAGAGATAGTGAAGGACAGGGAAGCCTGGTGTGCTGTACTTCATGGGGTCACAAAGAGCTGGACATGACCTGGTGACTGAACAACAACAACAATAAACCATAATGGAAAAGAATATAAAGAAAGAAAGAAAAAGTTATTTATCTTAATTACAGTAAATATTTGTAGATGAGATCAGTGTCTTGTCCAAAACCTAAAACATATGTGGAGTAAAAAAAGCTCTAAAAAATAAAATGTCAATGAAACTTCTAGAACCATTGTGAAGTGACTCAGTTGTGTCCGACTCTTTGTGACCCCATGGACTGTAGACTACCAGGCTCCTCCATCCATGGGATTTTCCAGGCAAGAATACTGGAGTGGGTTGACATTTCCTTCTCCAGGGGATCTTCCTGACCCAGGGATCGAACCCAGGTCTCCCACATTGTAGGCAGACGCCTTACCATCTGAGCCACCAGGGAAGTCCTAGAACCATTGGGCCTGCTGAAATAAATGGCCAGCATGACAGAATAGCTTGCATCCCACGCTGGGCCTCCTGCAGAGTTTTCTCTTGTTCTAGCCCCCAGTTAAAACTAGTAACCTTTCAGGTCACTGTCACATATAACAATCTTCTACTAC
>NW_011485280.1:35205-35326 GCF_000754665.1 Bison bison bison | reverse complement strand
AGACATTACTTTGCCAACATAAGTCCCTCTAGTCAAGGCTATGGTTTTTCCTGTGGTCATGTATGGATGTGGGAGCTGGACTGTGAAGAAGGCTGAGCATCGAAGAATTGATGCTTTTGAA
>NW_011485280.1:19597-34288 GCF_000754665.1 Bison bison bison | reverse complement strand
CTTACATCCCATGATTTTTCCTAGTAATTTTTCTTCAGCTACTCCCTTTGGCTTCTTTTCTATGAATTCCTACTTGCAGAATTATATCCTCAGAATTTAACTTGGTTCAATACTGAGAACTCTCTTATCCTATAGTTCAAGTAAGTCTGTTTTTACTAACCTATTGTTTAGTTTAGGGCTTTCTCTGGCAGTAATCAGAATAAATCACTCTAGCCAGTACACAAATCCCCTTCCTGCTTATTAATTCAGAAGTATGAGGAGCCCACTGTAGCTAGGTGGGCTCCCATTCAAATGAATCACTTCCATCCAACTTCCATTCAAATGAATCACTGTTTTGTCTCCTGATGGAAGGATTCCATCTTCTGAAGCTATGATCTCTAGGCAGCAGAGCACAAATTTGAGGGACAGGAAGCAAATATTGTGCTACTATCATTTCCATGTCAGATTCCTAGACCTGTGGTCCTGGATATAAGAGAAACAGCACCATATGTTGTAAACTGATTGAGAACATGTACAACTGCCTGGAGAACCTTACTAGAGCCCTGCAATCTATGCCTACCTAATTGACTAAGTAGTTGAATCTTCTGAAGGCCTATCTACCATTCTATCAATCAACTGCTTCAGAATGGCGGGGAACATGTTATGACCAGAAAATTCTATGTGCATCGACCTATTGCTGCACTTCTTTTGATTAGAAGTGAGTTTCTTGATTAGAAACAATGCTATGCAGAGTATCATGACAACAGATAAGGCATTCTATAAATTCATAGATGGTTGTTTTATTTGAATCATTGCATGAAGGGATGGCAAACCTATATCCAGAAGAAGTGTATATTTCATAATAGCAAATGAAGCAACTGACAAACAACTAATCTCAAAAATATACAAGCAACTCCTACAGCTCAACTCCAGAAAAATAAATGACCCAATCAAAAAATGGGCCAAAGAACTAAACAGACATTTCTCCAAAGAAGACATACAGATGGCTAACAAACACATGAAAAGATGCTCAACATTACTCATTATCAGTAGCAGAAGCGGACGACAGAGGATGAGATGGCTGGATGGCATCACTGACTCGATGGACATGAGTCTGAGTGAACTCCAGGAGTTGATGATGGACAGGGAGGCCTGGCGTGCTGTGATTTATGGGGTCGCAAAGAGTTGGACATGACTCTGCGACTGAACTGAACTGAAGTATAGACCTTGAGAACAAGTACAAGCTGTAACAAGGAACTATCTGACACTGAACAGATGAACTGATCCACACTACCCACAACAGCTCTAGTGAAATTCCCGAATATAATTTTACTATTATCACTTCTTAATTAAAACAGTTAAAATAAAGTTTAATTTTTAACTTTCATTTTTATAGCCTACTGTTACTTTTACTACTAACACCCCAAAAAGATGTCGTTTTCATTATAGGGGACTGGAATACAAAAGTAGGAAGTCAAGAAACACCTGGAGTAACAGGAAAATTTGGCCTTGGAGTACAGAATGAAATAGGGCCAAAGGTTAATAGAGTTTTACCAAAAGAATGCGCTGGACATAGCAAACAACCTCTGCCAACAACACAGGAGAAGACTACACAGGGACATCACCAGACGGCCAGCACTGAAATCAGATTGATTATATTCTTTGCAGTCAACGATGGAGAAGCTCTATACAGTCAGCAAAAACAACACTGGGAGCTGACTGTGGCTCAGATCATGAACTCCTTATTGCCAAATTCAGACTTAAATTGAAGAAAGAAGGGAAAACCACTGGACCATTCAGGTATGACCTAAATCAAATCCCTAACGATTATACAGTGGAAGTGAGAAATACATTTAAGGGCCTAGATCTGATAGAGTGCCTGATGAACTATGGATGAAGATTCATGACATTGTACAGGAGGCAGGGATCAAGACCATCCTCAAGAAAAAGTAATGCAAAAGAGCCAAATGGCTGTCTGAGGAGGTCTTACCCGTACCTGTGAAAAGAAGAGAAGTGAAAAGCAAAGGAGAAAAGGAAAGATATACTCATTTGAATGCAGAGTTCCAAAGAATAACAAGGAGATAAGAATGTCTTCCTCAGTGATCAATGCAAAAAACTAGAGGAAAGCAATAGAATGGGAAAGACTAGAGATCTCTTCAAGAAAATTAGAGATACCAAGGGAACATTTCATGCAAAGATGGGCTTAATAAAGGACAGAAATCATATGGACCTAACAGAAGCAGAAGATATTGAGAAGAGGTGCCAAGAATATACAGAAGAACAGTACTAGAAAGATCTTCATGACCCAGATAATCACGATGGTGTGATCACTCACCTAGAGCCAGACATCCTGGAATGTGAAGTCAAGTGGGCCTTAGGAAGCATCAGTATGAACAAAGCTAGTGGAGGTGATGGAATTCCAGTTGAGCTATTTCAAATCCTGAAAGATGATGCTGTGAAAGTGCTGCACTCAATATGCCAGCCAATTTGGAAAACTCCGCAGTGGCCACAGGACTGGAAAGGCCAGTTTTCAATCCAGTCCCAAAGAAAGGCGGTGCCAAAGAATGCTCAAACTACCACACAATTACACTTACCTCACAGGCTAGTAAAGTAATGCTCAAAATTCTCCAAGCCAGACTTCAAGAATACGTGAACTGTGAACTTCCAGATGTTCAAGCTGGATTTAGAAAAGCAGAGGAATCAGAGATCAAATTGCCAACATCTGCTGGATCATTGAAAAAGCAAGAGAGTTTCAGAAAAACATCTATTTCTGCTTTATTGACTATGCCTAAGCCTTTGATTTTGTGGATCACAACAAGCTGTGCAAAATTCTTAAAGAGATGGGAATTCCAGACTACCTGACCTGCTTCTTGAGAAATCCGTATGCTGGTCAGGAGGCACAAGTTAGAACTGGACATGGAACAACAGACTGATTCCAATACAAAAAGGAGTATGTCAAGGCTGTACATAGTCACCCTGCTTATTTAACTTATATGCAGTGTACATTATGAGAAACCCTGGGCTAGATGAAGCACAAGGTGCAATCCAGATTGCCAGGAGATGCAGCTATGCAGATGACACTACCCTTATGGCAGAAAGGGAAAAAGAACTGAAGGATCTCTTAATGAAAGTGAAAGAGGAGAGTGAAAAAGTTGGCTTAAAACTGAACATTCAGAAAGCTAAGATCATGGCCTCCGGTCCCATCACTTCATGGCAAATAGATGGGGAAACAGTGGGGAAAATGGCTGATTTTTGTTTTTCTGGGCTCCAAAATCACTGCAGATGGTGATTGCAGCCATGAAATTCAAAGACGCTTACTCCTTAGAAGGAAAGTTATGACCAACCTAGACAGCATTTTAAAAAGCAAAGAATTACTTTTCCAACAAAGTCCTTCTCGTCAAGGCTGTGGTTTTTCCTGTAGTTAAGTATGTATGTGAGAGTTGGACTATAAAGAAAGCTGAGCACTGAAGAATTGATGCTTTTTAACTGTGGTGTTGGAGAAGACTCTTGAGAATCCCTTGGACTGCAAGGAGATCCAACCAGTCTATCCTAAAGGAAATCAGTTGAATATTCTTTGGAAGGACTGATGTTGAAGCTGAAACTCCAATAGTTTGGCCACCTGATGTGAAGAACTGACTCATTTGGAAAGACCCTCATCCTGGGAAGGATTGGCGGCAGGAGGAGAAGGGGATGACAGAGGATGAGATGGTTGGATGTCATCACTGACTCAATGGACATGACTTGGGTAAAGTCTGGGAGTTGTTGATGGGCAGCGAGTCCTGGCATGCTTCAGAACATGGGATCACAAAGAGTTGGACATGACCGAGTGACTGAACTGAATTGACTCATTTTTAAAAACAAAATATATATATATGGATTTTGTTTTTAAAAATGAGTCATATATATATATATTTGATTCATCTTGTTTTGTATTTTTAATATTGTATTTTCAAAGTCTAACCTCTATTATAGGTTTTTAATCTTTGCTTTTTAATATTTGTTATCAATTTTGTACCTTTAAGGATCTAATTCGTTATCCATTTTCACTTAGGGATTCAATTATGGCTTGGTTTCTTTCTCCCCTTATGACTCCCCATTTTCTCCTCCTTGTCACCACTATCTCCCTCCTTCCTCTTCTATTCTCTATAAAACCCTATGAATCTCTCTGGGTGGTCCTGGGTGTTGAGAATTGTTTCACCATTAACCTAGGGATTTTATCTTCTGTAATGTATGGATGGAGAAATTTTGAGGTTACTGTAAGAGAAAGAACAAAAGACAGAGGCAGGAGTCTTAACTCCAGAAATTTAGAACATCAGATAACTCTTGACTCTAGTGAATATTAATAGACAAGAGCTCACCCCAACAATCTCCATACCTACACTGAAACCAAGTTCCAGGCAAGAGCCAGCAATTCCAGTGCAAGACACCGCACACTAATCTCCAGCAAAACAGGAGCACAACCCTGAACATTAAAAGAAGGGCTGCCCAGTCCATGCCAAACTCATGGACACACAAAAACTTACTACTGGATGCTTCATTGCACTCAAGGGACAAGAGATTCAGCACCACCGACCAGAACACAGACAAAAGTTCTCCCAACCAGGAAACCTTGACAAGCCACTAGTCCAACCCCACCTACAGGGAGAAGGCTCCATAATTAAGAGGAAGCACAACCTTCCAGCCTTCAGAAAGGGCACCCCAAACACAGAAATCTAAACAAAATGAAAAGTCATATAAATATTCAGCAAGTGAAGGAACATGATGAAAGCCCACCAAACCAAACAAAAGGGAGGATATATGGAGTCTACCTGAAAAAGAGGTCAGAATAATGATAGTAAAGATGAGCCAAAATCTTGAAACCAAAATGGAGTTACAGAAAAATAGACTAGATACAAGGATTGAGAAGATGCAAGAAATGTTTGACAAGGATCTAGAAGAAATAAGAAGAGTCAATAAATAATGAACAATGCAACAACTGAGATTAAAAGCACTCTGGAGGAAACCAACAGTAGAATAACTGAGGCAAAAGAGAGGATCAGTGAGGTCGAAGATAGAATGGTGGAAATAAATGAAGCAGAAAGGAAAAAAAGAAAAAAAGAATGAGAAGAAATGAGGACAACTTATACACCTCTGGGACAATGTTAAATGCCAAAAATTAGAATCATAGGAGTCCCAGAAGAAGAAGACACAAAGAAAGGGCATGAAAAAATACTTGAGGAGATAATAGTGGAAAATTTCCCTAAAATGGGGAAGGGAATAACCACCCAAGTCCAAGAAACCCAGAGAGTTTCAAACAGGGTAAACCCAAGTTGAAACACCCCAAGACATATATTAATCAAGCAAACAAAGATCAAACACAAACAGCAAATATTACAGTCAGCAAAGGAAAAGCAACAAATAACACCCAAGGGGATTCCCATAAGGATAACAGCTGATCTTTCAATAGAAACTCTTCAGGCCCGAAGGGAATGGCAGGACATACTTAAAGTGATGAAAGAGAAAAACCTATATTCCAGATTACTATACCCAGCAAGGATCTCATTCAGATACAAAGGAAAAATCAAAAGCTTTACAGACAAGCAAAAGATGAGATAATTCAGCATCACCAAACCAGTTCTTCAACAAATGCTAAAGGATCTTCTCTAGACAGGAAACACAGAAAAGGTTCATAAAAATGAACCCAAAACAGCAAAGTAAATTGTAACAGGATCATACTTATCAATAATTATCTCAAATGTAAATAGGTTAAATGCTCCATCAAAAGACAAAGAGTGGCCAAATATATTAAAAAAAAAAAAACAAGACCCTTATATATGCTGTCTACAAGAGACCCACCTCAAAACCAGGGACACATACAGACTGAAAGTGAAGGGCTGGAAAAAGATATTTCATGCAAATGAAGACAAAAAGAAAGCAGGAGTAGGAGTGTCAATACTTATATCAGATGAAATAGACTTTGAAATAAAGACTCCAGTAAGAGAAAAAGACACTACGTTATGATCAAAGTCAAAGGATCAATCCAAGAAGAAGATATAACAGTTATAAATATATATATGCACCCAACATTTGAGCACCTCAATACGTAAGGGAAATGCTAACAAGTATGAAAGGGTAAAACAATAATAGTGGGGGACTTTAATACCCCACTCACACCTATGGATGCTGCTGCTACTGCTAAGTCGCTTCAGTCGTGTCCGACTCTGTGTGACCCCATAGACGGCGGCCCACCAGGCTCCCCAGTCCCTGGGATTCTCCAGGCAAGAACACTGGAGTGGGTTGTCATTTCCTTCTCCAGTGCATGAAAGGGAAAAGTGAAAGTGAAGTCTCTCAGTCGTGTCCGACTCTTTGTGACCCCATGGTCTGCAGCCTACCAGGCTCCTCCGTCCATGGGATTTTCTAGGCAAGAGTACTGGAGTGGGGTGCCACTGCCTTCTCCACACACCGATGGATAGATCAACCAAACAGAAAATTAGCAAGGAAACACAAGATGTAAATGATACAATGGAACCGTTAGACCTAATTGATATCTATAGGGCATTTCACCCCAAAACAATGGAATTCGCCTTTTTCTCAAGTGCACATGGAATATTTTCCAGGATAGATCACATCCTGTGCTATAAATCTAGCCTTGGTAAATTTTAAAAAATAGAGATCATTTCAAGCATCATTTCTGATCAAAAGATTAAATGTCAACTGTAAAAAGAAAAACTATTAAATATACAAACATATGGAGGCTAAACAACACACTTCTAATTAACCAACAGTTCATGGAAGAAACCAAAATATGCATAAGAAACAAATGAAAATGAAAACACAACAAACCAAAACCTATGGGATTTAGTAAAAGCAGTGCTAAAAGGGAAGTTCATAGCAATACAAGCTTACCTCAAGAAACAGGAAGAACATCAAATAAACCACCTAACTTTACACCTAAGGCAACTAGAGAAAGAAGAAAAAAAGAACCCCAAAGTTACAGAAGGAAAGAAATCATAAAAATCAGAGCAGAAATAAATGAAAAGTAAACTATAGAAAAAAATCAATAAAACTAAAATCTGGTTCTTTGAGAAGATAAATAAAATAGACAGATCGTTAGCCAGACTCAAGAAGAAAAGAGAGAAGAATCAAATCAATACAATTAGAAATAAAATTGGAGAAATCACAACAAAAACAGAAATACAAAGGATCATAAGAGACTACTATCAGCAACTATATGCCAATAAAATGGACTAATTGGAAGGAATGGACAAATTCTTAGAAAAGTATAACCTTCCAAAACTGAACCAGGAAGAAATAGAAAATCTTAACAGATCCATCACAAACATGGAAATGGAAACTGTAATCAAAAAAATCTTCCAACAATCAAAAGCCCAGGACAATATGTCTTCACATGTGAATTCCACCAAAAATTTACAGAAAAGCTAACTTAACACCTATCCTACTGAACCTCTTTCAGAAAATTGCAAAGGAAGATAAACTTCCAAACTGCTTCCATGAGGGCACGATCACCCTAATAACAATACCAGACAAATATGCCAAAAAAAAAAAAAAAAAGAAAGAAAAAGAAAATGACAGGCCAATATCACTGATCGAACATAGATACAACAATCTTCAACAAAATTCTAGCAAACAGAATCCAACAACATATTAAAAAGATCAAAAATCATGACCAAGTGGGCTTTTCCCAAGGATGCAAAATTCTTCAACACTTGCAAATCAAATACCATGTTAACAAATTGAAAGATAAAAGCCATATAGTTATCTCAGCAAATGCAGAGAAAGCCTTTGACGAAATTCAACACCAATTTATGATAAAAACTCTCCAAAATGCAGGCATAGAAGCAACATACCACAACATAATAAAAGCCATATATGACAAACGCACAGTAAACATTATCCTCAATGGCAAAATATTGCAAGCATTTCCTCTAAAATCAGGAACAATACAAGGGTGCCCACTCTCACCACTACTATTCAACATAGTTTTGGAAGTCATAGTCACAGTAATCAGAGAAGAAAAAGAAATAAAAGGAATACAGATTGGAAAAGAAGAAGTAAAACTCTCACTGTTTGCAGATGACATGATCCTCTACATAGAAAACCCTAAAGACACCACCAGAAAATTGATAGAGCTAGTCAATGAATATAGTAAAGTTTCAGGATATAAAATTAACATAGAGAAATCCCTTGTATTCCTATACACTAACAATGAGGAAACAGAAAAAGAAATTACAGAAACAATCTCATTCATGATTGCAATGAGAATAAAATACTTAGGAATAAATTTACCTAAAGAAACAAAAGACCTAAATATAGAAAACCATAAAACACTGAAGAAAAAAAAAAATCAAGGTTGATAAAAACAAGTGAAGAAATGTTCATGGATCAGAAAAATCAATATAGTGAAAATGAGTATACTACCCAAAGCAAGCTATAGATTCACTGCAATCCCTATCAGGCTACCAATGGTATTTTTCACAGAACTAGAACAAATAATTTCACAATCTGTATGGAAACACCAAAAACCTCAAATAGCCAAAGCAATCTTTAGAAAGAATGGAACTGGAATAATCAACCTCCCTGATTTCAGACTATAGTAAAAAGTACAGTCATCATGACAATATGGTACTGGCACAAAGACAGAAATATAGATCAATGGAACAAAATAGAAAGCCCAGAGATAAGACCACACACCTACGGACACCTTATCTCTGAGAAAGGAGGCAAAAATATACAATGGAGAAAAGACATTCTCTTTAACAAGTGGTGCTGGGAAAACTGGTCAACCACTGGTAAAAGAATGAAACTAGAATACTTTCTAACACCATACCAAAAAAAAAAAAAAAAACCTCAAAATGGATTAAAGATCTAAGTGTAAGACCAGAAAGTATAAAGGTCCTAGAGGAAAACTTAGGTAGGACACACTCTGACATAAATCACAGCAGTATGTTCTATGATCCACCTCCCAGAGTAATGGAAATATAAACAAAAATAAACAAATGGGGCCTAATTAAACTTAAAACCTTTTGCACAATGAAGGAAACTATAAGCAAGGTGAAAAAGCAGCCTTCAGAATGGGAGAAAATAATAGCAAATGAAACAACTGACAAAGAATTAATCTCAAAAGTATACAAGCAGCTCATGCAGCTCAATACCAGAAAAATAAATGACCCAATCAAAAAGTGGCCCAAAGAACTAAACAGACATTTCTCTAGAGAAGATTTACAGATGGCCACAGGAATGGAAAAGGTCAGTTTTTATTCCAATCCCAAAGAAAGGCAATGCCAAAGAATGCTCAAACTACCGCACAATTGCACTCATCTCACAGGCTAGTAAAGTAATGCTCAAAATTCTCCAAGCCAAGCTTCATCAATACATGAACTGTGAACTGCCTGATGTTCAAGCTGCTTTTAGAAAAGGCAGAGGAACCAGAGATCAAATTGGCAACACCCGCTGGATCATGGAAAAAGCAAGAGAGTTCCAGAAAAACATCTATTTCTGCTTTATTGACTATGCCAAAGCCTTTGACTGTGCGGATCACAATAAACTGTGGAAAATTCTGAAAGAGATGGGAATACCAGACCACCTGATCTGCCTCTTGAGAAATTTGTATGCAGGTCAGGAAGCAACAGTTAGAACTGGACATAGAACAACAGACTGGTTCCAAATAGGAAAAGGAGTACTTCAAGGCTGTGTATTGTCACCCTGCTTATTTAACTTATATGCAGAGTACATCATGAGAAACGCTGGACTGGAAGAAGCACAAGCTGGAATCAAGATTGCCGGGAGAAATATCAATAACCTCAGATATGCAGATGACACCACCCTTATGGCAGAAAGTGAAGAGGAACTAAAAAGCCTCTTGATGAAAGTAAAAGAGGAGAGTGAAAAAGTTGGCTTAAAGCTCAACATTCAGAAAACGAAGATCATGGCACCTGGTCCCATCACTTCTTGGGAAATAGATGGGGAAACAGTGGAAACAGTGTCAGACTTTATTTCTGGGGGCTCCAAAATTACTACAGATGGTGACCGCAGCCATGAAATTAAAAGACACTTGCTCCTTGGAAGGAAAGTTAGGACCAACCTAGATAGCATATTAAAAAGCAGAGACATTACTTTGCCAACAAAGGTCCGTTTAGTCAAGGTTATGGTTTTTCCAGTAGTCATGTATGGATGTGAGAGTTGGACTGTGAAGAAAGCTAAGCACCAAAGAATTGATGCTTTTGAAATGTCGTTTTGGAGAAGACTCTTGAGAGTCCCTTGGACTGCAAGGAGATCCAACCAGTCCATTCTAAAGGAGATCAGTCCTGGGTGTTCTTTGGAAGGAATGATGCTAAAGCTGAAACTCCAGTACTTTGGCCACCTCATGTGAAGAGTTGATTCATTGGAAAAGACTCTGATGCTGGGAGGGATTGGGGGCAGGAAAAGAAGGGGACGACAGAGCATGAGATGGCTGGATAGCATCACTGACTCGATGGACATGAGTCTGAGTGAAATCTGGGAGTTAGTGATGGACAGGGAGGCCTGGTGTGCTGCAATTCATTGGGTCGCAAAGAGTCGGTCATGACTGAGTGACTGAACTGAACTGACATGAATAAACAGATGCTCTACATCGCTCATTATTAGAGAAATGCAAATCAAAGCCAGAATGAGGCACCATCTTATGCCAGTCAGAATGGCCGTCATCAAAATGTTTACAAACAATAAACGCTGAGAGGGTGTGGAGAAAAGGAAACCCTCTGATACTGTCGGTGGGAATGCAAACTAGTACAGCCACTATGGAGAACAGTGTGGAGATTCCTTAAAAAACTGGAAATAGAACTGCCATATGACCCAACCATCCCACTTTTGGGCATACGCATCAAGGAAACCAGAATTGAAAGAGACAGTGTGTACCACAGTGTTCACGGCAGCACTGTTTACAATAGCCAGGGCATGGAAGCAACCTAGATGTCCATTGGCAGACGACTGGATAAGGAAGTTGTGGTACATATACACAATGGAATGTTACTCATCTATGAAAAAGAAGGCATTTGAGTCAGTTCTAATGAGGTGGATAAACCTGGAGCCTATTATACAGAGTGAAGTAAGTCAGAGAGAGTAACAACATAGTATATTAATGTGTAAATATATATATAGTGTGTGTATGTATATATATATATATATATATATATGGAATTTAGAAAGATGTTAACAATGACCCTATATGCAAGACAGCAAAAGAGACACAGATGTAAAGAACAGATTTTTGAACTATGAGGGAGAAGGTGAGGGTGGGATAATTTGAGAGAATATCATTGAAACATGTATATTACCATATATAAAATAAATGACCAGTGCAAGTTTGATGCATGAAGCAGGGCACTCAAAGCCAGTGCTGTGGGACAACCCAGAGGGATGTGGTTGGAAGGGAGGTGGAAGCGGGGTTCAGCATGGGGGAACACATGCACATCCATGGCTGATTCATGTCAATTTATGGCAAAAACCACAATATTGTAATTAGCCTCCAATTAAAATAAATTATTAAAAAAATACACATTTTAAAACTGTAAAAAATGATGACACATTAAAAAAAAACACATAGCCTACTGTTGTGTGAAAATTGTAGAAATCTTAATTATGTTTAATTGTTCATGGTTCTTTTCAGGTCTACTATATCCTTCTAATTCTATGTTCATTTTATTAATTTTTGGGTATATGATATTGAAACTCCAACTTAAAAAAATAATTGTAATATGTAGTAGAACTGTATGTAAATTTTTTCTGTTTTCCAAGTCCCTTGTAAATGTGTTATCATATTTTCATAATTTAAAAAATGTAAAAGGAAGAGAAAAAGAAGAAATTACAAAAAGTTCTTCCTAGAATTTTAGTAGTAATATAGATTCCAAAATACATCAATCTATATCAAAAATTTGAGTAAATATGAATTAGAAATCTACTCTTCTATTCATACTAAGTTAAACAATTGGAATATATGTGCATATACATGTATATGTATATATGTATACAAAATCCTTTCTAGTACACTTGATAAAGCCTTGAGAAAGAACATAAAAATGAAACAGAGAAATATGAAAATATAAAGCAAATGATATGTGAGCATTGAATATGAAATAGAAAAAGTGAAACAAACTAGATAAAAATAAAGGATTATTACATAATCTAGTTGTTTTTAAACATGGTCGCTCATGACAAACACATCTGGAGCTTTGGAGAAGAAAAGGAATACCTGGGCACTTATAGTTTTCAAAAAGTTGTAAGATAGTTCTGATATGCTTCTGGATTTTAAAAAGTGATTACAATTTTTTTTAATTAAATGGTGGCTTTATTGTATTGACCAGTCATGATACAATTGCAAAGAAGGGGAGGGGGATTCAGAATGGGGAACACATGTACACCTGTGGCAGATTCATGTTGATGTACGGCAAAACCAATACAATATTGTAAAGTAATTAGCCTCCAATTAAAATAAATAAATTTATATTAAAAAAAAGTATAGTTACATAATCATAATAGTAAAAGATACTTATCAGTTTTTCCAATCAATAGCCAGACCAAAAAAAAAAAGAAAGAAAAAAAGATAATTACAATTGCAAGCTATAATGGAAACATGATTAACCTAACTATAAAATAATTACATACAAATTTTGGAGTTAATTAAAGTGATTTGGTGAGTTGAATGTGCACACATGTACATGATTTCATCCACCCAGCTGGTCTACTTCTCTTCATTGGGGCATTTAATCCATTTACACTTTACATAATTATTGATATGTATGATCCTATTACCATTTTCTTAATTGTTTGGGTTTATTTTGTTCCACCCATTTTTTATTGGGTTCTTTTGATTTGTTTTGATATTGAGCTGCACAGGTTGTTTGTATATTTTGGAAATTAGCCTCTTGTCAATTGCTTTGCTTGGAAATATATTCTACTATTCTGAATGTTGTCTTTTTATTTGAGTTATGATTTTCCTTCCTGTGAAAAACTCGTTACTTAGATTCTATTTGTTCATTTTTGGTTTTATTTTAATTATTCTGGGAGGTGGATCAAAAAAAGATCTTGCTGTGACTTACGTCAAAGAGTGTTCCGTCTATATTTCCTCTAAGAATTTCATAGTATCTGGTCTTACATTTAGGCCTTTAATCTATTTTGAGTTCATTTTTGTTGATGGTTATGTAACAACAATTTTTCGGAGAAGGCGATGACAGCCCACTCCAGTACTCTTGCCTGGAGAATCCCAGGGATGGGAAGCCTGGTGGGCTGCCGTCTATGGGGTCACACAGAGTTGGACACGACTGAAGCGACTTAGCAGCAGCAACAATTTTTAAAGCTGGCTTTATTTTTAAAAGGCTATCACAGTTAAGAGTACTTAAAATTGTTTGTTTTTCTGAGGGTTTTCAGAATTCCTAATTTATAGGACCACTAATTCAACTCTTGGAGAAGGCAATGGCACACCACTCCAGTACTTTTGCCTAGAAAATCCCATGGACGGAGGAGCCTGGTAGGCTGCAGTTCATGAGGTCGCTAGAGTCGGACACGACTAAGCGACTTAACTTTCAGTTTTCACTTTCATGCATTGGAGAAGGAAATGGCAACCCACTCCAGTGTTCTTGCCTGGATAATCCCAGGGACTGGGGAGCCTGGTGGGCTGCCGTCTATGGGTCGCACAGAGTCGGACATGACTGAAGCGACTTAGCAGCAGCAACAGCATTCAACTCTGCATTTAAATATAACTCTTTTAAGGGATTTTATTAATTAATTTAGTAATGTCACTCATAGTAGGAAATGTCACACACACATAGCATACATACATACACACTTCAGTTCAATTCAGTTCAGTTCAGTCACTCAGTCGTGTCCGACTCTTTGTGACCCCGTGAATCGCAGCACGTCAGGCCTCCCTGTCCATCACCAACTCCAGGAGTTCATCCAGACTCACGTTCATCGAGCCAGTGATGCCATCCAGCCATCTCATCCTCTGTTGTCCCCTTCTCCCCCTACCCCCAATCCCTCCCAGCAACAGAGTCTTTTCCAATGAGTCAACTCTTCGCATGAGGTGGCCAGTGTACTGGAGTTTCAGCTTTAGCATCATTCCTTCCAAAGAAATCCCAGGGCTGATCTCCTTCAGAATGGACGGGTTGGATCTCCTTGCAGTCCAAGGGACTCTCTAGAGTCTTCTCCAACACCACAGTTCAAAAGCATCAATTCTTCGGCGCTCAGCCTTCTTCACAGTCCAACTCTCACATCCATACATGACCACAGGAAAAACCATAGCCTTGACTAAACGGACTTTGTTGGCAAAGTGATGTCTCTGCTTTTGAATATGCTGTTTAGGTTGGTCATAACTTTCCTTCCAAGGAGTAAGCGTCTTTTAATTTCATGGCTTCAGTCACCATCTGCAGTGATTTTGGAGCCCAGAAAAATAAAGTCTGATACTGTTTCCACTGTTTTCCCATCTATTTCCCATGAAGTGATGGGACCGGATGCCATGATCTTCATTTTCTGAATGTTGAGCTTTAAGCCAACTTTTTAATTTTCCACTTTCACTTTCATCAAGAGCCTTTTTAGTTCCTCTTCACTTTCTGCCATAAGGGTGGTGTCATCTGCATATCTGAGGTTATTGATATTTCTCCCAGCAATCTTGATTCCAGCTTGTGTTTCTTCCAGTCCAGCGTTTCTCATGATGTACTCTGCATATAAGTTAAATAAGCA
>NW_011485280.1:9331-19497 GCF_000754665.1 Bison bison bison | reverse complement strand
TTCTAACTGTTGCTTCCTGACCTGCATACAGATTTCTCAAGAGGCAGATCAGGTGGTCTGGTATTCCCATCTCTTTTAGAATTTTCCACAGTTTATTGTGATCCACACAGTCAAAGGCTTTGGCACTGTCATTAAAGCAGAAATAGATGTTTTTCTGGAACTCTCTTGCTTTTTCCATGATCCAGCAGATGTTGCCAATTTGATCTCTGGTTCTTCTGCCTTTTCTAAAACCAGCTTGAATATCAGGCAGTTCATGGTTCATGTACTGCTGAAGCCTGGCTTGGAGAAATTTGAGCATTACTTTACTAGCCTGTGAAATGAGTGCAATTGTGCGGTAGTTTGAGCATTGTTTGGCATTGCCTTTCTTTGTGAATGGAATGAAAACTGACCTTTTCCAGTCCTGTGGCCACTGCTGAGTTTTCCAAATTGGCTGGCATATTGAGTGCAGCACTTTCACAGCATCATCTTTCAGGATTTGAAAGAGCTGAATTGGAATTCCATCATCTCCACTAGCTTTGTTCATAGTGATACTTTCTAAGGCCCACTTAACTTCACATTCCAGGATGTCTATCTCTAGGTGAGTGATCACACCATCGTGATTATCTGGGTCATGAAGATCTTTTTTGTACAGTAAACATACTTAAATTTATACACAGATGAAAATAAGTATCTTAGAGTTTTCATTCTAAAATTTTGGCCCTGACTCAGTAAGATATAGTAAAATATGTTTATAATTGTTCATAACAACTTTATATTTTTATGGCTATTGTGTTTCTGGCAGTGGACAAGTTAAAATTATCTTTTTACAAATATTTGTAAAGATGAATGTTACTATTTTTTTTGCCCTAATATATAATTTGATGGAAGCTGTTGACCTAATTACAGGGAAGTCTCTGATGAAATGCAAGCAGTGCTAGTAATGACACCAGGTCCTTGAAGAATAAGGGTTTAGGTTTCCCACTTAGATAAAGTTCTTCAACCAGATGGAGTTGTTACTGATGCAAAAGAAATACAGCATAGACAATTAGCCAAGGATTCTGGCGGGGATCAATAGATGAAAATTCACTAAGAGAAAACATCAAGGATAAGATGTAATGGCTAAACTGACTTAAGTTGAATATCGCTGAAGACAAGCCTAACTAATCAGACTCACCTGCTGGATGAAAAGCCTGATTGTGTATTGATAATTATCAGACACGGAGGATGACAGACTCATGTTATACTGTTTTAGTAGGGTTCCCCCCCCCCAAGGATTTTATAAAGAAGTGCACAGATTCCTTGGAAAAGGCTCAGGAGCCTGGCTGTTTTTAAAACCAAGAATTTTGTCACCACCAAAGGGAAATTAGACAACTACTACAATGAAGATAAACAAGAGTTTGTCTAGAACATAAAAAAAAAAAAGGATTTCTTTTAGTATCACCACACCCTTTCATTAAAGCCAGATAGAAACATCAGTAATCCAAAGCAAGCAGCACTAGTAATGACACCAGACCCTCACCAGACCCTTCAAGAATAAGGGTTTAGGTTTAGATAAAGTTCTGCAACCAGATGAAGCTGTTGTTGATGCAAAAGAAATACAGAATGGGAGTAGAATGGGGTAATGTGATACCAGATTGAACCTTGTGACTAGTTACAGAAAATAAGAGCTGTAGTTTTCAATTTTCTCCTTACTTTGTCATGAATATTTGTGTATATGCACATATATATTAGGCATATATGTTTATATTCTGTGGTATTTCCTTATATTACAACAAACGTATATTGACTTAATATCATGTATTTAATATTATAAATTAATTTCCATTATACATTTGTTAGATATAAAGAAGAAAAGTAAACCCTACTTTACAATTGTCTTTCCTCTTCTGGGGTAAGAGTTAGATTGTTTTGTTATATTTAGCATAGATGTATCATGTTATGCAGAATTACAACCTCAATATTGTTTTTATTTGGAGATTAACATTATTTAATGCTATATATGTATATTTAGTATGATAAATATATGTAAATTAAACACTATGTGTCAGAGTTAACTTGTGATGGTTAATTTTTTGTGTGTCAACTTAACTGGGGTAAGGGAAGTTCAACTAGTTGGCAGTGCAGTTTTCTGGGTGTGTTTCTGAGAATATCTTCAAGGGATTAGCATTTGATTCAGTAGTCATTTGTTACTAATGCAGGTAAGCATCATATGGTCTGAATAGAAAGCATGAATAAAACAAAAAAGCAAATTTCTGAAAAGCAAAAGAAAGTGCAAATTTCTCTCTTTCCTGAGGTAGATGTCTATACTTACCTTAATACATCAGTTGTTATGGTTCTTAGAGCTTTGGACCCTGGGATTTAAACCAGTATCCCTTTGTTCTTAGGTCTTATTCCTGGAAGTACAAGTACACCACCAATTTCCCTATTCTCTGTCCTTTAGATTTTAACTGTATTATATCTACAGCTTACCTCATTCTCCAGTTTTCTGATAGAAGATAGTGGGATTTTGTAACCTGAATAACTGCTTAAGCCAAATCTTACAACAATTTTTTTTTCATATATATATATATATGCATGCATGTGTATATGTGTGTGTATATATAATTATATATCTATCATATTAGTTAACCTTTTCAGGAGAATAGTGACTAACATAATTTTGGGTATTCAGAGTGGGCCCCAAAAATCAGAATTTGATAATAGCCATTCTGACTAGTGTGAGCTGACACAACATTGCAGTTTTGAATTGCATTTCTCTAATAATTAGTGATGTTGAGCATCTTTTCATGTGTCTTTTGGCCTTCCTGTATGTCAACTTTGGAGAAATGTCTATTTGGGTCTGTTGCCCACTTTTAACTCAATATATTTTAATATTTAATATTTAAATTATAATTTAATATAATTTTTAAATATATTGAATTGTATGAGCTCTTTGTATATTTTGAGATTAATCCCTTCTCTGTTACTTCATTTGCAAATATTTTTTCTCAGTTCAGTTTATAGATTGTCTTTTTTTGCTTATGGTTTCCTTTGCTGTGCAAAAAATTTTAAGGTTAAGTAGATTCTATTTATTTATTTTTGTTTTTATTTCCATTATTCTAGGTGATGGATTCCAAAAGATATTGCTGTGATTTATGTCAAAGAAAGTTCTGGCCATGTTTTCCTCTACAAGTTTTATAGTATCTGATTTTACATTTAGGTCTTTAATTCATTTTGATTTTTTTTTTTTTTCTGGTATGCTGTTAGAGAATGTTCTGAATTCATTCTTTTCCACATAGTTCCCCAATTGGTTCAGCAACACTTATTGCAGAGCCTGTGTTTTCTCCATTCTTTCACCTTTGCTGTATACTAATTGATTGTAGGTACATGGGTTTACTTCTGGGATTTCTATTGTTTTCCACTGATCTATATTTCAGTTTTAGTGCCACTGCCATGCCGTATTAATTACTGTAGCCTTATAGTATAGTTTAAAGTCAAGGAACCTGATTCCTCTAGCTCTGTTTTTCATTCTCAAGATGATTTTAGCTACTGTGAGTCTTTTGTTTTCCATATAAATTTAATTTTTTTTGTTCCAGTTCTGTGAAAAATTCCATTGGTAATTTGATAAAGGCAAGCAATCGCTCAGTTGTGTCTGACTGGTTACAATCCCATGGACTGTAGTCTACCAGGCTTCTCTGTCCATGGGATTTTCCAGGCAAGAGTACTGGAGTGGGTTGCCATTTCCTTCTCCAGGGGATCTTCCTGACCCAGGGATAGAACCCAGGTCTTCTGCACTGCATCTGTAGACTGCTTTGGTATGGTCATTTAAAAAATATTGATACTTCTAATCTAAGAACGTGTTATAGATTTCCATCTGTTTGTACCATCTTTGATTTATTTCATCAGCATGTTAGAGTTTTCTTTTTTTTTAATAAATTTATTTATTTTAATTGGAGATTAATTACTTTACAGTATTGTATTCGTTTTGCCATACATCAACATGAATCCGCCACAGGTGTACACGTGTTCCCCATCCCGAACCCCCCTCCCTCCTCCCTCCCCGTACCATCTCTCTGGGTCGTCTCAGTGCACCAGCCCGAAGCATCCAGTATCATGCATGGAACCTGGACTGGCGACTCGTTTCATATATGATATTAAACATGTTTCAATGCCATTCTCCCAAATCATCACACCCTCTCCCTGTCTCACAGAGTCCAAAAGATTGTTCTATACTTCTGTGTCTCTTTTGCTGTCTCGCATACAGGGTTATGGTTACCGTCTTTCTAAATTCCATATATATGCATTAGTATACTGTATTGGTGTTTTTCTTTCTGGCTTACTTCACTTTGTATAATCGGCCCAAGTTTCATCCACCTCATTAGAACTGATTAAAATGTATTCTTTTTAATGGCTGAGTCATACTCCATTGTGTATATGTACAACAGCTTTCTTATCCATTCATCTGCTGATGGGCATCTAGGTTGCTTCCATGTCCTGGTTATTATAAACAGTGCTGTGATGAACTTTGGGGTACACGTGTCGCTTTCAGTTCTGGTTTCCTCAGTATGTATGCCCAGCAGTGGGATTGCTGGGCCATAAGGCAGTTCTATTTCCAGTTTTTTAAGGAATCTCCACCCTGTTCTCCATAGTGGCTGTACTAGTTTGCATTCCCACAAACAGTGTAAGAGGGTTCCCTTTTCTGCACACCCTCTCCAGCATTTATTGCTTGTAGACTTGGATCACAGCCATTCTGACTGGCGTGAAATGGTACCTCACTGTGGTTTTGATTTGCATTTATCTGATAATGAGTGATGTTGAGCATCTTTTCATGTGTTTGTTAGCCATCTGTATATCTTCTTTGGAGAAATGCCTGTTTAGTTCTTTGGTCCTATTTTTTGATTGGGTCATTTATTTTCCTGGAATTGAGCTGCAGGAGTTGCTTGTATATTTTTGATATTAGTTGTTTGTCAGGTGCTTCATTTGCTATTGTTTTCTCCCATTCTGAAGGATGTCTTTTCACCTTGCTTATAGTTTCCTTTTTTGTGCAGAAGCTTTTAAGTTTAATTAGAGTTTTCTGCATACAGATCTTTTGTCTTCTAGGGAGGTTTATTTCTATGTATTTTATTATTTTGGATGTTATGGCAAATGGGATTGCTTCCTTAATTTCTCTTTCTGATCTTTTGTTATTATTATACAAATGCAACACCATTTTTGTATTCATTTGGTATCCTGCAACTTTACCAAATTCATTATTGAGCTCTAGGAGTTCTCAGGTAGCCACTTTAGGATTTTATATGCTCAGTTCATTTCAGTTGAGTATTCAGTCATCTCTGACTCTTTCTGACTCCATGGACTGCAGAACACCAGGCTCACTGTCCATTACCAACTCTCAGAGGTTACTCAAACTCATGTCCATCAAGTAGGTGATGCCATCCAACCATGTCATCCTCTGTTGTTCCCTTCTCCTCCTGCCTTCAATCTTTCCCAGCATCAAGGTCTTTTCCAATGAGTCAGTTCTTTGAATCAGGTGGCCAAAGTGTTGGAGTTTCAGCTTTAGCATCAGTCCTTCCAATGATATTCAGGACTGATTTCCTTTAGGAATGACTAGTTGGATCTCCTTGCTGGCCAAAAGACTCTCAAGAGTATTCTCCAACATCACAGATCAAAAGCAATGATTCTTTGGCACTCAGCTTTCTTTATAGTCCAACTCTACATCCATACATGACTCCTGGAAAAACCATATTTTGACTAGATGGACCTTTGATGGCAAAGTGATGGCTCTGCTTTTTAATATGCTGTCTAGGTTGGTAATAGCCTTTCTTTCACAGAGTAAGTGTCTTTTAATTTCATGGCTGAAGTCACCATCTGCTGTGATTTTGGAGCCCTAGAAAATAAAGTCTGTCACTGCTTCCATTGTTTCCCCTTCTATTTGCCATGAAGTGATAGGGCTGGATACCATGATCTTAGTTTTCTGAATGTTGAGCTTTAAGCTAACTTTTTCACTCTCCTCTTTCACTTTCTTCAAGAGGCCCTTTAGTTCTTCACTTTCTGCCATAAGGGTGGTGTCATCTGCATATCTGAGGTTATTGATATTTCTCCCAGCAATCTTGCTTCCAACTTGTGCTTCCTCCAGCCCAGCATTTCACATGATGTATTTTGCATATAAGTTAAATAAGCAGGGTGACAATATACAGCCTTGACATAATCCTTTCCTGATTTGGAACCAGTCTGGTTTTCCTTGTCCAGTTCTAATTGTGGCTTCCTGACCTTCAGCCAGATTTCTCAGAAGGCAGGAGGCTTCTCTTTTCTCAGCTATTTGTGAGGCCTCTTCAGACAACCATTTTGCCTTTTTGCATTTCTTTTTCTTGGGGATGGTCTTGGTCACTTGTACAGTGTATTGAGCCTCCATCCATGGTTCTTCAGGCACTCTGTCTATCAGATCTAATCCCTTGAGTCTATTTGTCATTTCCACTGTATAATCTTAAGGGGCTTTAGATCATACCTGAATGATCTAGTGGTTTTCCCTTCTTTCTTCAATTTACGTCTGAATTTGGCAATAAGGAATTAATGATCTGAGCCACAGTCAGCTCCCAGTCTTATTTTTGCTGACTGTATAGGGCTTCTTCATTTTTGGCTGCAAACTATATAGTCAATCTGATTTTGGTATTGACCATCTGGTGATGTCCATATGTAGAGTCTTCTTTTGTGTTGTTTGCTATGACCAGTGCGTTATCTTGGCAAGCCTCTGTTAGCCTCCTTCGTTTTGTACTCCAAGGCCAAATTTGCCTGTTACTTCAGTTATCTCTTGACTTTCTACTTTTTCATTCCAGTTCCATATAATGAAGAGGACATCTTTTTTGGGTGTTAGTTCTAGAAGGTCTTGTAGGCCTTCACAGAACTGTTCAACTTCAGCTTCTTCAGCATTACTGGTCGGGGCATAGACTTGGATTACTGTGATTTTGAATGGTTTGCCTTGGAAATGAACAGAGATCATTCTGTCATTTTGGACATTGCACCCAAGGACTTCATTTCAAGCTCTTTCATTTACTGTGATGGCTATTCCATTTCTTCTAAGGGATTCTTACCCACAGTTGTAGATATAATGGTTATCTCAGTTAAATTCACCCATTCCAGTCCATTTTAATTCACTGACTCCCCAAATTTTGATGTTCACTCTTGCCATCTCCTGTTTGACCACTTCCAGTTTGCCTTGATTCATGGACCTAACATGTAATATTGCTCTTTACAGCACTTTAGTTCCATCACCAGTCGCATCCACAACTGGGTCTTGTATTTGCTTTGGCTCCATCTCTTCATTCCTCCTGGAGTTATTTCTCCACTGATCTCCTGTACCATATTGAGCACGTACTAACCTGGGGAGTTCATCTTTCAGTGTCCTATCTTATTGCCTTTTCATAGTGTTCATGGGGTTCCCAGGGCAAGAATACTGGAGTCTGAGTGAACTCCGGGAGTTGGTGATGGACAGGGAGGCTTGGCGTGCTGTGATTCATGG
Source organism: Bison bison bison (assembly GCF_000754665.1). NCBI lineage: Eukaryota > Metazoa > Chordata > Mammalia > Artiodactyla > Bovidae > Bison > Bison bison. Next base: position 12,026 of record NW_011485280.1, on the reverse strand, counting down.
GGTCGCAAAGAGTCGGACACGACTGAGCAACTGATCTGATTTGATCTGATTCTTTCCTCCAGTTGACCATGTATTGTCAGAACTCTCCACCATGACCTGTCCATCTTGCATGGCCCTACACGGCATGGCTCATAGTTTCATTGAGTTAGACAAGGCTGTGGTCCATGTGATCAGTTTGGTTAGTTTTCTGTGACTGTGGATTTCATTCTGTCTGCCTTCTGATGAATAAGGATAAGAGCATTATTGAAGCTACCTGAAGGGAGAGACTGACTGAGGGGGAAACTGGGTCTTGTTCTGATGGGCAGGGCCATGCTCAGTAAATTTTTAATCTAATTTTCTTTTGATGGGCGAGGCTGTATTCTTTCTCTGTCGTGTGACCTGGGAGGCCAAATTGTTGTGGAGGTAATGAAGATAATGGCGACCTCCTTCAAAAGGTCCCATGCAGGCACTGCTGCACTCAGTGCCCCAGACCCTGCAGCAGGCCACTGCTGACCCATGCCTCTGCCGGAGACTTCTGGACACTCACAGGCAAGTCTGGATCAGTCTCTCGTGGGGTCACTGCTCCTTTCTCCTGAGTCCTGGTGTGCACAAGGTTTTGTTTGTGCCCTCCAAGAGTCTGTTTCTCCAGTCCTGTGTAAGTTCTGGTGGCTCTGTGGTGAGGTTAATGGCAACCTCCTACAAGAGGGCTTATGCCAAACCCAGGTGTGCTGCACCCAGAGCCTCTACCCCTGCAGCAGGTCATTGCTGACCCATACCTTCACAGGAGGCACTCAAACACAGTTCTGGCTGAGTCTCTGTGAAGTCCCTGGGTCCTAGTGAGCACAGGTTTGTTCGAGCCCTATGAGCATCTCTGGTAGGTAAGAGGTTTGATTCTAAATGTGATTTCGCCCCTCCTACCGTCCTGCTAGGGCCTCTCCTTTGCCCTTGGACATAGGGTATCTTTTTTTTTGGTGGGATCCAATATTCCCCAGTCGACAGCTGTTCAGCAGTGAGTTGTAGTAGTTTTGGAGTTTTCATAGGAAAAGATGCATGCATGTTCTTCTCCAGTATCTTATGCCACAGCATCATTTTTTTATGTAGTATCATGTAATCTTCAGTGACAGTTTTACTTCTTTTCCAGTTTGGATTCCTGTGGTTAGGACTAACAAAACTACGCTGAATTAAAGTGGCAAGAGTGAACATCCATGTCTTGATCCTCATGTTAGAGGAAATGCTTTCAACTTTTCACCATTGAGAATGATATGAGCTGTGAGTTTATAACTTGTGGCCTTTATTATGTTGCAATATGTTCCCTGTATGACCACTTTCTTGAGAGTTTTTTTTTTTTTTAATCATTGATGGATATTGAATGCTATCAAAAGCATTTTCTGCATCTATTGTTATGATCATTTGGCTTTTATTCTTCAAATTGTTGATATGGTGCATCAACCGATTGATAGTAAAAACTCCTTGCGTCCCTAGGATAAATTCCACTTGATCACAATGTGTTGCTATTCAGACATTCAATCGTGTCTGGCTCTTTATGACCCCTTGGACTGCAACATGCATAGCTGATCTGTCTTTCACTGTCTCCTGGAGTTTGCTCAAACTTATGTCCATTGTGTTGATGATGCCATTCAACCATCTCATTCTCTTTTCCTCCTGCCTTCAATCATTATAAAGACCAGAATCATGGTCTTTACAATAAGTCAGCTCTCACATCAGGTGGCCAAAGTATTGGAGCTTCAGTTTCAGGATCAGCTCTTCCATTGAATATTCAGAGTTAATTTCCTTTATTGACTGCTTTGATCTCCTTCCTGGCCAAAGGACTCTCAAGAGTCTTATGCAACATCATAGTTCAAAAGCATCAGTTCTTCGGTGCTCAGCATTCTTTATGGTCCTCCTCTCACGTCTGTATGTAACTACTGGAAAAGCCATAAATCTGACGGTACCGGCCTTTGTTTGCAAAGTGATGTCTGTGCTGTTTAATACACCACCTAGGGTTGTCATAGCTTTTCTTCCAAGGAGCAAGCACCTTTTAATTTCATGGCTGCAGTCACCATCTTCAGTGATTTGGAACCGAAGAAAATAAATTCTTTCACTGTTTCCATTGTTTCCTCATCTATTTGCCATGAAATGATGGGACCAAATGCCTTGATCTTAGTTTTTTTAATACTGAGTCTTAAGCTAGCTTTTTTATTCTCCTATTACACCTTCATCCAAAGGTTCTTTCAGTCAGTTAGTTCAGACCCTCAGTTGTGTCCAACTCTTTGCGACCTCATGAATTGCAGCACGCCAGGCCTCCCTGTCCATCACTAACTCCTGGAGTTCACACAAACTCATGTCCATTGAGTCAGTGATGCCTTCCAGCCATCTCATCCTCTGTCGTCCCCTTCTCCTACTGCCCTCAATCCCTCCCACCATCAGAGTCTTTTCCAAGGAGTCAACTCTTCACATGAGGTGGCCAAAGTATTGGAGTTTCAGCTTTAGCATCATTCCTTCCAAAGAACACCCAGGACTGATCTATTTTAGAATGGACTGGTTGGATCTCCTTACAGTCCAAGGGCTCTCAAGAGTCTTCTCCAACACCACAGTTCAAAAGCATTAATTATTCGGTGCTTAGCTTTCTTCACAGTCCAACTCTCGTATCCATACATGACCACTGGAAAAACCATAGCCTTGACTAGACGGACATTTGTTGGCAAAGTAATGTCTT
>NW_011485280.1:6536-8386 GCF_000754665.1 Bison bison bison | reverse complement strand
TTGTGTGGTAGTTTGAGCATTCTTTGGCATTGCCTTTCTTTGGGATTGGAATGAAAACTGATCTTTTCCAGTCCTGTGGCCACTACTGAGTTTTCCAAATTGGCTGGCATATTGAGTGCAGCACTTTCACCTCATCATCTTCCAAGATTTGAAATAGCTCAATTGGAATTCCATCACCTCCACTAGCTTTGTTCGTAGTGATGCTTTCTAAGGCCCACTTGACTTCACATTCCAGGATGTCTGGCTCTAGGTGAGTGATCACGCCATCATGATTATCTTGGTCATGAAGGTCTTTTTTGTACAGTTCTTCTGTGTATTCTGGCCACCTCTTCTTAATATCTTCTGCTTCTGTTAGGTCGATACCATTTCTGTCCTTTATCGAGCCCATCATTGTATGAAATGTTCCCTTGGTATTTCTAATTTTCTTGAAGAGATCTCTAGTCTTTCCCATTCTGTTGTTTTCCTCTATTTCTTTCCACTGATCACTGAAGAAGGCTTTTTATCTCCTTGCTATTCTTTGGAACTCTGCATTCAGATGCTTATATCTTTCCTTTTCTCCTTTGCTTTTCACTTCTCTTCTTTTCACTGCTATCTGTAAGGCCTCCTCAGACAGCCATTTTGTTTTTTTGCATTTCTTTTCTATGGAGATGGTCTTGATCCCTGTCTCTTGTACAATGTCGCGAACCTCCGTCCATAGTTCATCAGGCACTGTATCTATCAGATCTAGTCCCTTAAATCTATTTCTCACTTCCACTGTATAATCATAAGGAATTTGATTTAGGTCATACCTGGCTAAAGGGTTCTTTTAGATCGTCTCAATTTTCTGCCATTAAGTGGTATCCTCTGCATGTCTGAGGTTATTGATATTTCTCCTGGCAATCTTGATTCCAGCTTGTCATCATCCAGCCTGGCATTTCTCATGAAGTACTCTGCATTTAAGTTAAATAATCAGGGTGACAGTATATAGCCTTGACGTACTCATTTCTCAGTTTTGAACCAGTCATTTTATGTTCGGTTCTAAATGTTGCTTCTTGACCTGCATACAGGTTTTTCAGGAGGCAAGTAAGGTGGTCTGGTATTCCTATCTCTTGAAATTTTTTCCACAGTTTGTGATCAAAACAGTCAAAATCTTTAGTGTTGTGATCAATGCAGTCAAATCCTTAGTGGGCTGGATCAGTGAAGCAGAAGTAGATGTTTTTCTGGAATTCCCTTGCTTTTTCTAAGATCTAACACATGTTGGCAATTTGATCTCTGGTACCTCTGCCGTTTTAAATCCAGTTTGTACATCTGGAACATCTCAGCTCACATGTTGAAGCCTAACTTGAAGGATTTTTTAGCATTACCTACCTAGCATGTGAAATGAGTGCAATTATGTACAATTCTTTGAATGTATTGGTGAATTCAGGTTGCTAGTATTTTGTTGAGGATTTTTGTGTCTATGTTTATCAGTTATATTGGCCTGTAATGTCATATTTGTGGTATCTTGGTCTGCTTTTGGTATCAGAGTGATTGTGGCTTTATAGAGTCAATTTCAGAAAAGGCAGAGGAACCAGAGATCAAATTGCCAACATCTGCTAGATCATCAGAAAAGCAAGAGAGCTCCAGAAAAACATCTATTTCTTCTTTGTTAACCATGCCAAAGCTTTTGACTGTGTGGGTCACAGTAAACTGTGGATAATTCTGAAAGAGATGGGAATACCAGACCACCTGACCTGCCTCTTGAGAATCCTGTATGCAAGTCAGGAAGCAACAGTTAGAACTGGACATGGAACAACAGACTGGTTCCAAACAGGAAAAGGAGTACATCAAAGCTGTATATTGTCACCCTGCTTATTTAACTTATATGCAGA
>NW_011485280.1:2222-6436 GCF_000754665.1 Bison bison bison | reverse complement strand
AGCTGGAATCAAGATTGCTGGGAGAAATATCAATAACTTCAGATATGCAGATGACACCACCCTTATGGCAGAAAGTGAAGAAGAACTAAAGGGCCTCTTGATGAAAGTGAAAGAGGAGAATTAAAAATTTGGCTTAAAGCTCAACATTCAGAAAACTAAGATCATGGTATCCACTCCCATCACTTCATGGCAAATAGATGGGAATACAGTGGAAACAGTGTCAGACTTTATTTTTCTGGTCTTCAAAATCACTACAAATGGTGATTGTAGCCATGAAATTAAAAGATGCTTACTCCTTGGGAGGAAAGTTATGACCAACCTAGACAGCATATTCAAAAGCAGAGACATCACTTTGTCAACAAATGTCCATCTGGTCAAGGCTATGGTTTTACCAGTGGTCATGTATGGATGTGAGAGTTGGACTATAAAGAAAGCTGATCACTGAAGAATTGATGCTTTTGAACTGTGTTGTTGGAGAAGACTCTTGAGAGTCCCTTGGGCTGCAAGGAGATCCAACCAGTCCATTCTAAAGAGATCAGCCCTGGGATTTCTTTGGAAGGAGTGATGCTAAAGTTGAAACTCCAGTACTTTGGCCACCTCATGCGAAGAGTTGACTCATTGGAAAAGACTCTGATGGTGGGAGGGATTGAGGGCAGGAGGAGAAGTGGATGACAGAGGATGAGATGGCTGGATGGCATCACTGACTCGATAGATGTGAGTTTGTGTGAACTCTGGGAGTTGGTGATGGACAGGGAGGCCTGGTGTGCTGCGGTTCATGGAGTCACAGACTCGGACACGACTGAGCGACTGAACTGAGGAGTCAGTAAGAAATGTTCCTTCCCTTGAAATTTTTTAAAATAATTTCACAAGGATAGGTATTATCTCTTCTCTAAATGTTTGGTAGATCACCCGTGAAGCCATTTGATACTGGACTTTTGTGTGTTGGAAGTTTTAAAGTCCCATATTCAGTTGTAGTGCTTGTGATTGTTCTGTTCATTTTTCTGTTTCTTTGTAGTTCAATCTTAGATTTCACCTTCCTAAAATTTTGTTCACTTCTTCTACCTTGTCCACTTTATTTTCATATATTTTCTGGTAGTATTGTCTATTGGTCCTTTGCGTTTCTCTGGCGTCATTAATTTCTTTTTCTTATGTAATTTTACTGATTTATTTCCCTCCTTTTTTTCTTAATGAGCCTGGCTTAAATTTTTATTAATTTTGTCTTTTCAAAGAATCAGTTTTTAGTGTCATTGATCTTTTCTATTGTTGTCTTACTCTATTTCATTATGATTTTTTTCCTTCTAACTTTGAGTTTTGTTTGTTCTTTCTCTAGCTGTAAAATTATATTGTTTAGTTAACATTTTTCTTGTTTCCTGAGGTAAGATTATTTTGCTATAAACTTCAATCTTGAGTGAGTGAGTGAAGTGAGTGAAGTCGCTCAGTTGTGCAGACTCTTTTTGACCCCATGGACTGTAGCCTACCAGGCTCCTCTGTCCATGTGATTCTCCAGGCAATAGTCCTGGAGTGGATTGCCATTTCCTTCTTCAGGGGATCTTCCCAACACAGGGCTCGAACCCACGTCTCCTGCATTGTAGACAGACGCTTTACCGTCTGAGCCACCAGGGAAAACTTCACTCTTAGGTCTGCTTTAATGCATCCCATAGTTTTGAATTGTCATATTTGGTTTTCGTTTCCAGGTATATTTTTATTCTCTTTGATTTTTTTCAGTGATACATTGTTTAGTCACATATTGTTTAGCCTTCATGAGTTTGAATGTTTACAGTTTTTTTCTTGTAGTTCATTTTTAATTTCATAGTATTTTTTCAGAAATGATTCTTGATACGAGTTCAATTTTTAAAAATTTACCAAAACTTGCTTTGTGGCCAGCTTGAGATCTATCCTGGAGAACGTTCCATGTAGATATAAAAAGAATGTGTATTCTATTTCTTTTGGATGAATGCTCTATAAATCTTACTTCAGTTCAGTTCAGTTCAGTCTCTCAGTCGTGTCCAACTCTTTGTGACCCCATGAATCGCAGCATGCCAGACCTTCCTGTCCATCACCAACTCCCGGAGTCCACCCAAACCCATGTCCATCGAGTTGGTGATGCCATCCAGCCATCTCATCCTCTGTGGTCCCCTTCTCCTCCTGCCCCTAATCCCTCCCAGCATCAGGGTCTTTTCCAATGAGTCAACTCTTTGCACAAGGTGGCCAAAGTATTGGAGTTTCAGTTTCAGCATCAGTCCTTCCAATGAACACCCAGGACTGATCTCCTTTAGAATGGACTGGTTGGATCTCCTTGCAGTCCAAGGGACTCTCAAGAGTCTTCTCCATCACCACAGTTCAAAAGCATCAATTCTTTGGCACTCAATTTAAGTCCATTCAATCTAATGTGTCATTAGGGTCTTATACTTCCTTACTGATTTTCTATCTGGATGATCTATTTATGGAAGTCTAGTGTTAAAGTTCTCTACTATTTTTGTATTACTGCCAATTTCTCCTTTTATGTCTGTTGGCATTTGCCATTTATATTGAGGTGTTCCTGTGTTGCATGCATATATATTTACATGTGCTATATTTTCTTCTTGGACTGATACCTTTGGTCATTACATAGTGCCCTTCTTTGTCTCTTGTAACAGTCTTTATTTTAAAGCCTACTTTGTCTAACATGAGTATTGTAACTCCAGCTTCATTTTGATTTCCAGTTTCATGGTATATCTTTCCATATCCTTTCACCCAGTTGTGTGTGTGTCTAGATCTGAAGTGTCTCATATAGATTAGCATATATATAGATCTTGTTTCTTTACCTATTCAGACATTCTGTTTCTTTTGTTTGGAGCATTTCATCCATTTATATTTATATATGAGGTACCTACTGAGTCTGTGCTTCCTTGGCTTGGGTGATGGTTTCCTTTGATATATTAGGGAAATTCTGAGTTATTATCTCTTCAAACATTTTCTCAGGCCCTTTCTCTCTCTCTTCTCCTTTTACAATCTCTATAATGCAAATGTTTATGCATTTGCTATCCCAGATGTCTTGTAAATGGTCCTTATTTCTTTTCATTCTTTCTTTCTTTTTTGTTCATTGGCGGTGATTTCCATCATCCTGTCTTCCAACTCATGTATCCGTTCTTCAGCCTCATTTATTCTGATACTGATTTCTTCTAGTGTGGTTTTCATCTGAGTTAAATTCACCCATTCCAGTCCATTTTAATTCGCTGACTCCTAGAATGTCGACGTTCACTCTTGCCATCATCTGTTTGACCACTTCCAATTTGCCTTGATTCGTGGACCTAACATTCCAGGTTCCTATGCAATATTGCTCTTTACAGCATCAGACCTTGCTTCTATCATCAGTCACATCCACAACTAGGTATTGTTTTTGCTTTGGCTCCATCCTTTCATTCTTTCTGGAGTTATTTCTCCACTGATCTCCAGTAGCATATTGGGCACCTACCGACCTGGGGAGTTCTTTCAGTATCCTATTATTTTGCCTTTTCATACTGTTCATGGGGTTCTCAAGGCAAGAATACTGAAGTAGTTTGCAATTCCTTTCTTCAGTGGACCACATTCTGTCAGATGACTATTATATCTACTACTGCGGGCAAGAATCCCTTAGAAGAAATGGAGTAGCCATCATGGTCAACAAAAGAGTCTGAAATGCAGTACTTGGATGCAATCTCAAAAACAACAGAATGATCTCTGTTCGTTCCCAAGGCAAACCATTCAATATCACAGTAATCCAAGTCTATGCCCCAACCAGGAATGCTGAAGAAGCTGAAGTTGAACGGTTCTGTGAAGACTTACAAGACCTTTTAGAACTAACACCCAAAAAAGATGTCCTTTTCATTACAGGGGACTGGAATACAAAAGTAGGAAGTCAAGAAACACCTGGAGCAACAGGCAAATTTGGCCTTGGAATACAGAATGAAGCAGGGCAAAGACTAATAGAGTTTTGCCAAGAGAACACACTGGTCATAGCAAACACCCTCTTCCAACAACACAAGAGAAGACTCTACACATGGACATCACCAGATGGTCAACACCAAAATCAGATTAATTATATTCTTTGCAGCCGAAGATGGATAAGCTCTATACAGTTAGCAAAAACAAGACCAGGAGCTGACTGTGGCTCAGATCATGAGCTCCTTATTGCCAAATTCAGACTTAAATTGAAGAAAGTAGGAAAAACCACTAGACCATTCAGGTATGACCTA
>NW_011485280.1:1213-1911 GCF_000754665.1 Bison bison bison | reverse complement strand
TACAAAAAGATCTTCATGACCCAGATAATCGTGATGGTGTGATCACTCACCTAGAGCCAGACATCCTGGAATGTGAAGTCAAGTGGGCCTTAGAAAGCATCACTATGAACAAAGCTAGTGGAGGTGATGGGATTCCAGTTGAGCTCTTTTCAAATCCTGAAAGATGATGCTGTGAAAGTGCTGCACTCAATATGCCAGCCAATTTGGAAAACTCAGCAGTGGCCACAGGACTGGAAAAGATCAGTTTTCATTCCAATCCCAAAGAAAGGCAATGCCAAGAATGCTCACATTACCGCATAATTGCACTCATCTCACACACTAGTAAAGCAATGCTCAAAATTCTCTAAGCCAGGCTTCAGCAATACATGAACCATGAACTTCCAGATGCTCAAGCTGGTTTTAGAAAAGGCAGAGGAACCAGAGATCAAACTGCCAACATCTGCTAGGTCATTGAAAAGGCAAGACAGTTCCAGAAAAACATCTATTTCTCTTTTATTGACTATGCCAAAGCCTTTGCCTGTGTGGATCACAATAAACTGTGGAAAATTCTGAAAGAGATGGGAGTACCAGACCACCTGATCTGCCTCTTGAGAAACCTATATGCAGGTCAGGAAGCAACAGTTAGAACTGGACATGGAACAACAGACTCGTTCCAAATAGGAAAAGGAGAACATCAAGGCTATATATTGTCAACCTGT
>NW_011485280.1:0-429 GCF_000754665.1 Bison bison bison | reverse complement strand
GCAGATGACACCACCCTTATGGCAGAAAGTGAAGAGGAACTAAAAAGCTTCTTGATGAAAGTGAAAGAGGAGAGTGAAAAAGTTGGCTTAAAGCTCAACATTCAGAAAACGAAGATCATGGCATCTGATCCCATCACTTCATGGGAAATAGATGGGGAACAGTGGAAATAGTGTCAGACTTTATTTTTTGGGGGCCCGCAATCACTGCAGATGGTGACTGCAGTAATGAAATTAAAAGATGCTTACTCCTTGGAAGAAAAGTTATGACCAACCTAGATAGCATATTGAAAAGCAGAGACATTACTTTGCCAACTAATGTCCGTCTAGTCAAGGCTATGGTTTTTCCAGTAGTCATGTATGGATGTGAGAGTTGGACTGTGAAGAAAGCTGAGAGCCAAAGAATTGATGCTTTTGAACTGTGGTGTTGGG
>NW_011485279.1:51105-51770 GCF_000754665.1 Bison bison bison | reverse complement strand
ACAGTGGACTTGCATTTATGTGTAAATTTATGGAATTCATCAGTGGTCACAATATAGTCAGAGAGCAAAACTACTACAAAACTGTATTTTACATTTGTACATATCATTACACACTGAATATTACTGTATACGCTATATACCGATATATGCATATTGCTATATAGGGTTACCTGCTCAGGAGTCACATAAACAAGATTCAGAACTATCTATGAAACAGAACCAGAAACATAGAGAACAGGCTGGTGGTTGCAAAGGAGGAGAGGGGTGGGAGAGTTAGATTGGGAGTTTGGGATTAGCAGATGCAAACTGGTGTATACAGAATGGATAAACAACAAAGTCCTACTGTACAGCACAGGGAACTATAGTCAATAACCTGTGACAAACCATAATGGAAAACTATGAAAGCGAGCGTATATGTATAACTGAGTCACTTTTCTATACAGCAGTAATTAACACAACATTATAATTCAACTACACTAAAAAGTAAAATTGAAATATATAGTATTCAATTGTCAATGTGAAGGATTTTTCAAAGGTACTACTTTTTAGAACAACATGTTATTGAGATAAAATTCACCTTTTTAAATAAAATGTCCAGTTTAGTGGCTTTTAGAATAATCACAAAGTTATGCAAGAATGTATTCATCACTTTCAAAAGAAACCCT
>NW_011485279.1:49943-51005 GCF_000754665.1 Bison bison bison | reverse complement strand
CATGTATGTTGGTATTCTGTTGTTAAAGCACAGATATGTTTTAATTATATTTTATCATTATGAATGTCCTTCTTTGTCTCCAGTAACAGATTTTGCCTTAAAATCTATTTTTTTCTGACATTAGTATAAGCCACTCCAGCTCTTTTGCTTACTAACTGCATGATAAATCTTTCTCATAATTTTACTTTCAACCTATTTATGTCTTTGAATATAAATTATGTCTCTTTCAAACAGCATAGAGCTGAATGTTTTAAAAACCATTCTGTCAGTCTATGCCTTTTCATTTGAGTGCTTAATTTACTTACGTTTAATGTAATTGTTGGTAAATTAGTGATTACGTCTGCCATTTGCTATTTTGTGTATGTCTTTTTTGTTCCTTCACTCCTGGATGTTTGTCCTTTTTGTGTTAAATAGATATTTTTCCAGTATACCGTTTTAATTTCCTTGCTGTATTTTTACTAATTTTATTTCAAGTTATTTTCCTAGTGGTTGCCCTGCAGATTACAATTAACATCTTGACACAATCTACTTTGGATTACTATCAACTTCATTTCAATTTGATATAAAAATTTTGCTATTGTATATCTCTGTTCATCCCCCACCCCTTTGTGTTCTTATTCACATACAAATTACATCTTCATGCATAATAAGTCCACCAACACATCTTGATAATTACTATTCTATGCAGTTGTCTTTGGAATTGGATAATAGAAGAAAAGAGTTAGAAAAATAAATTTATAATAACTTCTTTTGTCTTGACCTATGTATTTATCTTTACCATTGTTCTTTATTTCTTATGTGGGTTACGTGTGTTACTTATATGGGTTATGTGGGTTACTGTCCTTTCATTTCTCTCAGGAGGATTCTCTTTAGTATTTCTTATATGACATGTCTGCTAGCTCTGTCTTTGTTTATCTGGGAATACCTTGATTTCTTCTTCATTCTTGAAGGATAATTTTGCTAGATTTCCTTAAATACTTTGATTCAGTAAGTCTCCCGGCCTCTGCTGAAGGGCTGTGTGTGTGTGTGTGTGTGTGTGTGTGTGTGTGTGTTGGAGCCTGA
>NW_011485279.1:47620-48388 GCF_000754665.1 Bison bison bison | reverse complement strand
GGCAGGTTGGTGAGAAGTGAATCCATTTGCTATAGTTGCCTTTGTTGTGTGTGTGTGTGTATGTGTATGTGTTTTAATGATTCAGTCTTTCTTTGAGTGTCCTCAGAGTTGGTAGAGACCTTACAGATTGTACATTCTGCATTTTCTTGATGAAGAAACCAAGACTTAAAGACTTATTCAGTGTCAGAGTACTACTTAACTACACCCTCAGATTCCTGAGTATACTTTACTTCTGTTTCCATTCTAAGTGGCCTAACAGACTTCCTATCCTTTCTCAGCAAAAACCATTCTCAATGTTAGATAAATAAGTCCCTCTCCTCCCTATTCTTGTCCCCCTTCATCATCTTTACTTTTTCTTTTACCTCAAGGAGAAGTTTCATTCTCTAATTCTCTTAGACAGTTCTCTACTGAAGTTCTGTGTTTATACCAAAGACAGCCTCTTAATCACCCAGAGACTTGACCCTCAAATTTCCAGTTTCCTTTAGTATCTTGCTGATAATGTAAATGAAAAGAGTGGTTTTTAAACGGTACTTCATTTGGGGATGGATGAGATTCTGCCTCCCCCATGTCTGATTTGACCAAAACAACTACGCTTCCATTTGTCTCATGTATTTGGCTTCCAAGAAAAATTTCATTTGAATAGAAAATTTAAACAAGAAGTGAGAAAGAGAGAGACTGAGAGAGAGAGAGATTTGAAAAGCACTAACTTAGACCGTATGGGAAGTAAGTCTACAAGTAATCACAAGGATCCCCAAATAGAGCTCTGGG
>NW_011485279.1:45380-47317 GCF_000754665.1 Bison bison bison | reverse complement strand
TTGGACCTCATAAAAATTAAAAATTTTTGCTCTCAAAGACTATGCAAAAGTTATTAAAAGATAAGCTACAGACTGCAAGCCATGTATTTAACCAAAGCCATATATAGAATATAAAAATAACTGTTAAAACTCAACAATAAGAAAAATCCAGTTAAAAATGAATAAAAGACATGAAGAAACACTTCTGAGGAATGTTTTCTTCAACTGAACTCAGGAGAAATTATCGATGTCAATTATGCACATGAAAAGATGTTTAACATCATTAGTTAGTTTAACATCAGGGAAATGCAAATTAAAACCACAATGGGATATCATTACAATCCCACAAGACTGGCTAAAATAAAAAGTGGTGAAAACACCAAATACTGGTGGCAATGTGAATAAACTAGATCACTAATATTTTTCTGGTGAGACTGTAAATGGTACTGTTACTCTGGAAAACAATATGGCAGTCTTTACCAAACTAAACATGTAATTAATATACAACTTATAAATTGTACTCTTGAGCATTTCTCCCAGAGAAGTGAAAACTATGTCGACACAAAAACCTGTACATGATGTTTATAGCTGTATTATTTATAATAGCCTACAACTGGAATCATCCCACATGTCCTTCAACCAATGAATGGTTAAATAAACGGTGGTACATCCATGGAATGTTGCTCAGCAATATAAAGGAGTGAACTACTCTTATAGGCAGCAGCTTGATGAATCTCCAGGGAATTATGCTGATGGGAAAAGCCAATCTCAAAAGGTTATATACTGTATGCTTCCATTTATATAACATCTGAAATGACAAAATTGTAGCGATGGAAAACAGAACACTGTTTCCCAAGGCTTAGGGATGGGGGAGGAGTGGATGTGGCTATAAAGGGGTAACATGCAGGAGCCCTTTGGTGAGGCTACAGTTCTGTATCTTGACTGTCATGATGGTCATACAAATATATACATATGATAAAGTCACATATGACTACACTATACACACATACGCACACACACATCCACATACATGAATGCATGGAAAACTGCAAGATTGTTACCACTGTGGGAAATTGAATGAAGGATACATTGTGCAAAGCTACCTCCTTGTACTTCAAATTCCTGTGAATCTAATTTCAAAATAACAATTAGAGAAAATGTTAGTTTAAAAAAAAGCAGTCACGTAATCTTGCCCATTGCAGAGCCCAAAGTGTTAAGAAAAGGAGAATTAACTTTATCTCTTATCTTACAGGACCTGTACCTGCCTCTGTCCTTGGATGACTCAGACTCACTTGGTGATTCCATGTGAAGGAGGAGAGAGTCCAGAGTACAAATGCAAGCTTACCGTTACAATAGGGTACTTCTGCTCAAGTGTCCAACAGGGCTATTGGTGCTTTCAAATTTTTATTTTGTTGTTGTTGTTACTTTTAAAAACACACTGTAATATTTTGGGTTTATTTTCCTGTGATTTCTCCTCTGGGCCACTGATCCACAGTTACCAGTTACAAGAGATAGATTGATAACCATCCTTTTGGGGGTAACTTTCCAGGGATGCAAAATGTACTAGTCCATGATCCTTCTATTGGATCCTTAGGCACCCGCATTATTTTCCCCCATCTCGCTTTCCTCATCTGTGACAGTCTTCCCTCTGCAGAGAGTTGTTTACACACATAGCACTTAAGATGTGTGTGGGGGTGCGGAGGGGAAAAGCATTGGCAACTCCAAGAGTGGCAAACATAAGCGTCCCTTGTCTCCCCATCTCAAGAAAGCTGGAGGATCCTGGGAGGACGGCAAGGCAGCTCCCCAGCCTGGCACTTCACTCCTGATTGAAACTCTAGTTTGTCGTTTAGCACTAATTCTGGCTGCCAAGGGGGAGAAACACCAGCAACTTGTCATTCTGACACCAAAGGCTTAGGACCTTGGTGTAGGATAGGTTAAAGAGACTAGGCAAAATTGGA
>NW_011485279.1:44998-45280 GCF_000754665.1 Bison bison bison | reverse complement strand
AACAGCCAACACTGAAAACACTGTGAGAATTTGTTTTCAGGTCTGACACCTTTCAGTCGCTTTTTATAGCAAGAAACCAATATCCTTTTTATAAAAACTTGTGTCTGTATTTCAGGAGCAAACTCTTCAGGCTCCTTTTTTATAAACTGGTGATTTTTCTTTTGTCTAAAAAACACATGCAGAAAATTTACCAAAAAAAAAAATGCAGAAGAATAATGTAGTTTAGAAATCATGCTGTCACTGCCAAACAGAAACTTCCAGGAAAAAAAAAAAACAAACAAA
>NW_011485279.1:43239-44524 GCF_000754665.1 Bison bison bison | reverse complement strand
AATAGCAGAGGCCAATTCAATAGAATCAGTCTTTTGATAACTTTTTAACAGTTATGCTTACATTAATAATTTCAATGTGGACCAGACATTCTAATTATATTTTAAATGAAATGTTACGGCATATTTTAAGCAGCTCTTTTTTATCTATATTCCTGATATTTCATACTGAAGACACAGAATCCTTTCTCTTTGCTATAAGGACTGATCATTTGAAATAGTTCTCAGTCTTTGAGGTACAGGTTCATAACACTGCTTTTTGTCTATAATCATAGCCCATAATGGCAAAGACAACTAAATTTAAGTAAAAGCCATGCATGCCAATTCTGTGTTTGCTTTTAGCAGATATGAAGTAATTGTTCAGATAGTTGGAAAGGTGCAACATTCAAAGTCAAGCTGCTGTTTGGCTATTGAATGACTTGCATTTGTTCCTCTGCTTTAACTGGAATGAGCTTGGGGTGTGTGTGTGTGTGTGTGTGTGTGTGTGTGTGTGTGTTTGTGTGCGCGCGCACGCGCACACATGCATGCATGCGCACACACATAACTGATTCATATTTAGGAGATATTACAGGACACCCTGACATTAATCAGTGGCAACTTTATGGCATTGCTGATGTGCACTGTGTAGCAGGAAATGCACTGATGGAAGGGTTAGATCAGATGCCCCAAGACAAGCTTCAGATGTCCTTAGCTACAAGGAAAATCCAGATGATGGTGGTACTGACTCCTGGTAAAACTGGTCATTGAAAAACCCCAAAGTATAAGAATCTCTTTTTGCCCGCTCTCCTTTATTTGTAAGCTGTTAGAAATCATTAAGAAGCCCATTTTACTTACCTGCTACTTCTTTCTGGAAGCTAAAGTTTTGCTTAGTGCCTCCCAGAAAAATTTGTAGTTAACTAGGAAAAAATGGTACTTGGGTTGGAGGCTGTAGAGAATGGTAGGAGGTCAGTATCTAAATTGCAGACCAGATTCCCCAAAGATTCCACCCAGTCTTTCTCTAGATATCATTTAGTCCAATTCCTTCAATTTAAGATGAAAGGCAGGCTGAGGCAGCCAAATGACCATCTGGTAAAGAGCAGGACCAGAGGAGAAACTCAGATTTCCTTATGTCCACACCCTAGGCTACCTCTCTGAGCGTTACCTTGCTTGTGCCACATGTACCATTAGAAAATATTCAGTGGCCATATTTTCCTCAGAATGATCTTTCAACCTTCTATAATAATCAATGCATTTCTATTATTATCGTCTATAATAATAATAGAATTTCTATCTTTCAAAAAATAAATAA
>NW_011485279.1:38423-43139 GCF_000754665.1 Bison bison bison | reverse complement strand
AAATAATAAGGAAATGTTTCTGTACTGCCACTTTAGGGGACTTTGGTCTAGTTCAAACTTCAAGCCTTTAACAACTGCATTTTAAATTGGCCCATTTTCAAGGCAAAAGAGAAAAAATCTGGTTGTTACTGAGCTCCTTCAGTCCTGTCATTCATTCTCAATTTTACCCAATCCAGTTTTACCACAAATGTCCTGTTGTATTACCTTCTGCACAGTCAGCAAATAGCAAGTCAGTCAGCGAGGATTTGCCACCACTCCCCGCATTCTCCCTCCCTCTTAGACACACATGCACACACACACACAATCCATCTATTGCTTGTTCCTACCTCCTGATTTTTCTCCCTTACAGAAATAGAAATAGGGACAAAGAAGGGGAAAATGTATATATGGGGCTGGGCTGAACAACTTCATAAGTAGTGTTAACTAGGGGTAAATTGAGAGAAAAGGTCCTTTTCTCTTCACTGTTTTGGAAAGGATAGCCATTAGCATGACTGCTTTGTGTCCTTACAGACTTTAGTATTAGCCTAGACTGAATCATACAGTTTTCAAGCTGGAAGGAATCTTCAGATCATATCATTACTACAAATTCCTCATTTTCAGGCCAGGAACGGAGATGCAGTAGTAAAGTAATTTCCCCAAGGTCACACAGCTGGCTAGGGGCAGGGCTGGGATTAGAACCCACATCTCCTGGCTCTCATTCCAAGGCTTTTCCCACTGAACTGTATTGCCTTCCACTAGGCTCCTGAGAATTCTTTCCCAGGGTCATGCTGCATCTTGGAGCCATATGCTGCTGCCCTGATCTCAGTGGGAAATCCACCCACCAACCTAATACAGCTCTTTCTCCCTATATTCACATGGTTGCCATCCACATGGACTGCAGATGTCCCCAGAGAGAAGCAGGCATTGAGGACCAATAGGAATAGTGGGGTTGCTGCCCTCGTCCATCAAGCACCTGGGATCCCTGCCCACCTTGAGGAGTCCTCAGAACAGTCCCCAGAGCTCCTGCTCTGTTCAGATGGGATGGGGGAGGACTGGTTTCTCCTGTCAGTTCACTTCGTCTCATCTCATACGGGTTGGTCTTTGTAGGCTGAGGTAAATGTTTCTTGTTCCTAGAGCAGGAGAAGGAAAGAAGGAAAGAAGGGAGGGAGAGAGGGAGAAATAATAGCTTTGTTTATACTGACTTTCTGAGATGACTTTTCAGTATTTTTTAAATGAGTGTGGCTACCATTCCCTGGCCTGGAGGAGGGCATGACAACCCACTCCAGCATTCTTGCCTGAAGAATCCGCATGGACAGAGGAGCCTGTCAGGCTACAGTCCATGGGGTCACAAAGAGTCGAACATGACTGAAGCAACCAAGCACAGCACAGCACCATTCCCTGACAATGATTTGTTTTTTTATTTAATTGAAGACTAATTACTCTACAGTATTTTGCCTTCCATGGCAGAAACCAGGGCAACGGGGTCTGAACATGTAGCTTTCCCCACAGTGAGGTTCTTCCTGGGAACTAGGTATTCATCAGTTTAGTTCTGAAAGACCTCCTTCCAGGCTTACCCCACTCCTCTGGAAATTCTCTCTCCTTGTTGCTTCTCCTCCCTCAGTGGTAACCAAGGAACCTTAAAGGAAATGTGTTGTTATCGGAAGAAGGCAAGAAGAGCAGGTTTGAATCTCCAGATTCTTCTTTGAGCCACCCAACCCAAGTCTTAGGCCAGCAATCGAATGTTTGCCTTGGTCAAAATTACATCAGCTTCTTAGTCCCTTTAGTACTCTGGATGGACGTGTCCCTAATCCCCCTCAGATTTATTTCTGAATAGCTTATCTTAAACACACACACACACACACACATCTCCCTTGGACAAGGGTACAAGCATGCCATGTCTCCAAGATGAGCTCCAGCACACTGATGAGAATGTTCCCCCAGCTCAATGCTCCTCAAAAACATCTGTGCCAAGGGACTTTCCCAGACAGATACAGTGGGATAGTGGTGTTTGAATGACCTCCCCCTACTGTCCAGTTTACCATGGAAATAAAAAAACATGCATATTTCTTTCTTTTAAAGCCACTGGAACCTGTCCTTGGCCACATGAAGTCATTTGGATTTCTAAGACCAGGCCTCACTCTTGTATTGTCATTGCATTAAGGGATTTGACCTAGAGGCCTAGGCTGGCTTCCTAAGTAAACCATCAGTGTTTTGAAGCTCATCTGGGACTAGCAAGGGGTTAGAGTCCTAATGTTTTAGTACTGGGAACCTAGAGAGAATAAAGACCTAGCAATTGACATGCCAGAAATGACCTGAGACCTCCTATGGAGCCTTACAATTGTTGGGCTTCCTGGGTCTCTCTCCTGATGTGAAACTTTGAGGCTGTTACACTCTGCCTCTGCCCAAGAAGGAGACCCCATATGTAGCTTCATCCACAGTTCTATGATCCCATGCAGGGTTGACTCTTCGTTACAGGTGTGACCACCTGGAACAAGGATACTGCCTTGATTCCGCTCACCTACCTTTTGGCTAGAGAT
This sequence comes from Bison bison bison, assembly GCF_000754665.1. Lineage (NCBI taxonomy): Eukaryota > Metazoa > Chordata > Mammalia > Artiodactyla > Bovidae > Bison > Bison bison. The sequence continues at coordinate 40,623 of NW_011485279.1, read as the reverse complement.
ACATCTCCAGCAGGTTCTCTGGCTTTGGGTGGCCCAGACCCAGTTTGATGATGTTAACACTCAATGGATTGCCCTTAGTCAGCTCTAAGTGGCATGATAATGGACTGAGACAACACAAATCATTTCTTAAAAACGAATTCCCAATTCTATTCTTCCTCTGTCTAGCAGAACTCACTTACCTAGTAGATATAAGGCTGGAGGTTCTTGCTACAGAGCGGGCAAGACACATCTTCAGGAAAGAAAATGCATTTCTAAACCCACAGAGCACTGGCTCCAGCAGGCAACCTACTATGGGCTGAAACTTAACAGCTTCACCTAGCCCCTTCTTCTTTTTCTTTTCAGAGACAAGAAGGCTTCTCCATCAGTCAACCTTTCAGTATATCTGGCTAAAGAATTCTGCTCCTCCTATCTCTTCAGGAAAGGGTGATTTCTTCCTCTGTCTCTCCTACTCTGGTCTCCAAACTTGTCTCTATCCCCACAGTTCTAGTGTGATCTTTGCATTCAATCTTTTGAGTTGAGTGTAAATAAGCTTCTTGCTTATTTTCAGGCCTCCTAGTGTGACACTGGTTATCATATGACAAGACTCTTGAATCACCTACCCCTTCTAACTGGCTAACATTTTATTCCTTAGTTTATAGGCTTCAACATCTTCTGGAATCAGAAGCTATCTTGTCTTACCTTGGATGCTGGGGGCTGGGGGGTATAGAATTCTCATCAGGAATTAAGGCATCTTCCTGCTCACAAGAAAAGGACAGTCTAGTTGGGCAAGGAAAGGTGGCACAGAGAAGTCAGAGCAAACATCTTGTAAACTAAGATGAAGACTTTAAAGTATTGGAACTTCTCATTTCTAGGTTAATAATCTGAGGAAATCAATGTTTTTTTGCCACTCTCTACCTTACCTCCCCTGTGTATCTCAGTCTTTTCTTTCTCTCTCTACTTCACCATATTTGCTCTCAGTTTTATACTTTCCACATTATAGACATCTATCCTTTGTCCTCTGCAATTCTCTCTCTCTCTTTTAAGTTTTCCTTCCTCCTTATCTAACTATTGAATATATACCTCTTCTTAGCCCTGTGATTTTGCCTTGGTGATGAGTAGTTATTTCCAGACTTAATGAGCCCTGATCCTACGAGAGTCCCGTTAGAAGTCTGTTGGTGGGGAGCAATCCGAGCCTGGCCCTTTCTCCAACATTTTCAGTTGTAATTCACTGAAGCAGATCCTCACACACAGTTTCATTATAGCTCACATATCTTTGAGTCTTTGCCTTCCAAGCATTGTACAGAATACTTTGTGTTTCATTTTAGTCCACAATTTTGTAGTGCAGTGAAGTATGCTCAGAAAAATAATCAGCTGAACAGAAAAATCCACCTATGGATTCATACCAGCTAAATACTATGAATTGATTTTGTTTAATCTGCTCATAATTTTAAAAGCTGCAATATAATATAGTGAGAGACCACAGGTAATTTCTCCTGTCATATGGTTTGGCTGGACAGGGGTGTTGGGTGGGGTGGGGGGCAGTTTGTTTTAACTTTTACTGTTATACAATAAGCTCTCCACAATAATCTTATAAACACTAAGGCTTGCCAAATGTTGAATTTTTTAAAGCTAAACTTATAGGCACTTGGGATTGGTTTAAATGTTAAGGGTGTTTAGCAATTCCACAATATAAACAGAAGCATTCACATAATTAAATTTTATTTTTCCTTCTGTTACTAAATCCACCTAAACATTTACTATTGATGCCAATTCTTCATGATCCCATGCAGGCAATCCATATAAAAGTAATTAATGACACTAAAGAAGCCATCCTGCAGGTGCTAATTTATTCAACAGGGTGCATAGCCCTTGGGAATGTCACTGCTTAGCAAGACCTTACGGAATGCCCTTTCCAATGACATTTCTTTTTAAGTTCTCTTAAAGGGATTTGAGCAAGTAAGAGGTTACACCAAAATGTCTCCAATGTATGGTCCTGTAATATATTGCAGCTTGAAGCCAATGATCCCTTATGACTTGTACACAACTAATGCATGTTTTGATTGAATTTTGCATTTCTCATGTGTGGTAAGTTCTTTACAATATTTTCAGTCACCTTTTTGTGCCATTAAACTTGTACAGAAAATGCTTTTATGGCCATTTTCAAAGGGATAAAGTTCAAAATGGAACAGCCCACCCTTTCTACCCTATAGCTGTAGTTAGA
>NW_011485279.1:38183-38323 GCF_000754665.1 Bison bison bison | reverse complement strand
CTCCCTTGCCTTCTCCCTCCCCCTGCTCCCAGATGTCTTATGGTTGTAAATAACTGATTTAAGGCCCAATAATTTTTGCCAAGTAAAGTCAGCAAAGAACAAACAAACCAGAAGGGGGGAGGAAAGAAAGACATTTCTCA
>NW_011485279.1:36497-37935 GCF_000754665.1 Bison bison bison | reverse complement strand
TGTGATCAAAGACTCAGCTCACCTTTGAATAAAAATCAGTGGCAAATTGGGAGCCTGTTTGGCAATTTGATGACATTGCAAATTGAATAATTCACAGAATCACCCATAATCGAAACACAGTGGGCAACACTTATCCTTGCAGCAGTGTTGAGATATTCAACACTGAGGCTGAGATATTCAATTCTGAGGCTCTCAGAAGGTTATGCTTGACCAACGACCAATAATTATTTTTTAGAAAAAGAGAAAGACAATAGATATTTAGGGATTTTTAGCTGCCCCTTTAGAATAGTTACAGTGAGAAAAGACAAGGACATGGGTTTATGTGCACTGCTGTCAGTTTCCCAGGCAATTCCCAGCCTGCTCTTAGGCTGAGATGCAAAAGCAGTGTTCCAAGAAGGCATACTCCTCTATGGTTTGCTGTTCCCACTTGGACTGGTAGGTTTGGTGAGGCCCATGTAAACCAGCTGGAGCAGACCCTTTTCATCTCCTGTGCCTGTTAATATCCCTCTTCCTCCCTCCACAATTTGATGAGGGCTTTCTTTGGTCAGAGGACTTCAAAGCTTAGAGAAGTTCTCCATGTGTGAAACGTGTTGTGAACTGTGAATGCTGCAGATTCACAGCGTTCGGTACTGGGCAGCCACAGAGCTGCTCTTGCAATCATTTTGGCTCTCAAGCTCTGTTCTTCATCTCATGCTCATTTCTGTGTACATTTGCAAGATGTGTGTAATGTCATTTTCCAAAAATAAAATTCGATTTCAATATTTCTGGCTGACATTCTCTCTGTTTTTTTTTTTTTTTTTGAAGCATTGAACCGATGATCATATAACCACAAAATGTCCAAGCTGACAAAAAAACTTAGACATTATTTTGTCCAACCCCTTAATTTTACAGATAGGGAAGTTGAGGGTCAATGTGGGATGGAAAGACCATAATTAACAGCACTGCACATTTACAACATGTAAGGTCTCAGATCTCCCTTCCGGAGTTGAGCAGGAATCAAATGACCTCTTTATGTTTAATGATGCATAAGCCAAGTTTAGTCCATGCCATCAGAATAGGTGGTCACTTCTAGTACTGCGATTATTTCAGAGGCCCAAGAAAAGATTCCATATGGGTTCCTTCAAAACACTTTTTCCTGCTGCCTGCAATTCCTTGACAGTGTGGCTTTTCTCTCTCCAAGGGTTGATCTGCAGCTACTCTCAAGGAGAGGGAACACCTACGTATCTTATTCACTTTCAGGCATAAATGACTAATTGAGTATTTTTCTCAGTTAGGATTTTATTAACAGAACACAAGGTGTTGGGCTTGTGAAGAGATTGATGGAGAGGGAGGGAGGGAGGAAAGGGCACAGAAAGAGGAAGCAGAGATCCTGGAAAATAGTTTGACTAACCTCACCATGAGGGTCAACCCTGCAGCTTGCATCTGACCTGTGTTTGGC
>NW_011485279.1:33972-36291 GCF_000754665.1 Bison bison bison | reverse complement strand
CTGTGTTGGGCGAAGCAAACTGCCAGTATCCTAGGTATTCCCAAGGATTGAGATGATTAGGAATGCTTTGTCCAATCAGTATTTTTTCAACTAGCCCTGTGACCATCACTTTGGTGGAGACAATGAAAGTATATGGGGAGGACTTCTTAGTGATTCTAATCCAAAGGAAAGATCTAACAATCAGACTGGCCAGGCCAGTCTTCATCCCCTTCTCATTGCTGATTTCTCACAATGTCACAATCTTCCAAGGTAAGTCTCTTCAGTCATGTCCAACTCTATGATCCTATGGACCATAGCCCACCAGGCTCCTCTGTCCATGGGATTCTCCAGGCAAGAATACTAGAATGGGTTGCCATGCCCTCTTCCAGGGGATCTTCCTGATCCAGGGATTGAACCCGCATCTCTTACATCTCTTGGATTGACAGGCGGGTTCTTTACCACAAGTGCCACCTGGGAAGCCCTCTTTCAACAGTGGCCCTATGCAAAGACCATGGGGATATAGAGATAAAACTGGGTTTTTATCTTCTGCTGCTGCTGCTGCTAAGTTGCTTCAGTCGTGTCCGACTCTATGCGACCCCATAGACGGCCTCCCACTAGGCTCCCCCTTCCCTGGGATTCTCCAGGCAAGAACACTGGAGTGGGTTGCCATTTCCTTCTCCAATGCATGAAAGTGAAAAGTGAAAGTGAAGTCGCTCAGTCATGTCTGACTCTTAGCAATCCCATGGGCTGCAGCCCACCAGGCCCCTCCATCCATGGGATTTTCCAGGCAAGAGTACTGGAGTGGGGTTCCATTGCCTTCTCCTTTTTATCTTCAAGTGCTCACAAAGCATCAGCATCACCCAGGCACTTGCCAGAAATGCAAATCCTCAGGTCCCACACCACCTCCACTGGACCAAAAACTGGGGAGGTGGGGCCCAGAAATTCCTGTTTTTATAAGCCCTCTGGAGGATTCCCTGATAGGTCAGTCAGAAGAGAATCTGCCTGCCAGTGCAGGAGACCAGGTTTCGATCCCTGGGTCAGGAAGATACCCTGGAGAAGGAAATGGCAACCCACTCCAGTATTCTTGCCTGGAGAATTCCATGGACAGAGGAGCCTGGTGGGCCACAGTCTATATGGTTGCAAAGAGTTAGACACGACTGAAGCAACTTAGCATGCAGCACGCAGTGGAGGCAGAGAGGAAAGAGCAGTTGATACAGAATCGGCAGGATCTGTGGGCCGACAGGATATATGGGAGAATACGACCCAGGGAAAGCCCTGACTTGAGCAATTCAGTCCTGGCTTCCCTTGTCACCAGACTTGGTCCTCAGCTCCGGACAGCTCAGCAGCCTCCTTCTTATCCGCCTCACCCCTGACTCGAGCCCTGGATATGCTGTGTTCATTCACACTTCACTATTGCTGACAGAGTCTACCCTTCTTTCTCTGCCCAGAAAAATACCCTCTGAATGCCCTTCCACATTCTCTCCACCTGTCTAAATCTCAGATGTAGCCAAAACCTACCAGCAACGGAACTTAAGGCATATTTATAAGAAAAACAAATTCTAACTTGGAGAAAAACTGGCGACTTTCTATCCTGGACTTTCCAGGGCAGTCCTGATCTTATGTAATTTTTTTCTTTTTCCAAATAAAGGTGATTTGTTAAACATATAACTAAATGTGATTTCATTTTTAGACCTTTCTTAAAGTTTTTATATAAATACACTCAACAAATGGGAAAACATCCCTTGTCAGGACACACATCCTCACTGAGGATTCGGAAATTGTGATTCCCTTCCGGGAGAGGCTTTCCCTAGGTTTCCTTGTTAACTTGTCTGCCCTGTCTCCTGGATCCCATTGCCAGTATGGGAGAGACGCTGCCTCTCTGTCTCTGATCCTCCCTTTCAGTGCTCCAAAAGGGTCTTTCAGATAGTCTGATTGTATCAAGCCTGATTGCTTCAAGCAAACAGTGTTGAGTAAGCAGTTAATTTCTCTTTGAACACTGGAGGCTGCTGCTTTTCCCCACTCAAAAAGACTTGCCTTCAGTTGCGTAATCCCTTTTCCTTCACCCCATCCCCCACCTGCATAGCCCTAGATGCTTCTGAAAATTCTTTACCAAATTTAAAGAAGGGTAAGTCCTAGGGGTTTGCATTCTGTACCACTATTGACTCCTCAGCTTCCCAGGTGGCGCTAGTGGTAAAGAATCCACCTGCCAATGCAGGAGACGCATGAGACACAGGTTTGACCCCTGGGTTGGGACGATCCCCTGGAGAAGAGATGGCAACCTGCTCCAGTATTCTTGCCTGGAAAATTCCATGGACAGAGGAGCCTGGCAGGCTGCAGTCC
>NW_011485279.1:33576-33810 GCF_000754665.1 Bison bison bison | reverse complement strand
CAGTCCCACTTGATTAGGACTCCAGAACAGTGGCCAAGGAAACTGAATGTTTAACAAAAGCCTCAGTGATTCTTTCATCTGGGAAGTTCCCAGCACTTCCTCAAACTTTATTGTGGATAGAAACACCTGATGAACTTGTTAAAATGTAGACTCTGATTTTCAAGGTTTGGGGGCAGATTCTGCATTTCTAACAAGCTACCTATGGATGTTCCATGCTCCTGGTGCGTGGTGCGG
>NW_011485279.1:30674-32954 GCF_000754665.1 Bison bison bison | reverse complement strand
CCTGACCCAGGCATTAAACCCACGTCTCCTGCATTGCAGGCAAATTCGTTGCCACTGCGCCACTAGGGAAGCCCCACTGGTGCACAGATCTTACTTTAAGTAGCAAAACATTACATTCAAACCCCACCATCATTCAGAAGAGAAGGAAAGTGAGGCCCAGGGAAGGAAGGGAAGTTGCCCACATTCAGACACTGGGGTAGAGGCAGAGATGGGCTAGCACTGGGGACTCATGGGTCTGTGCTCTTTCCATATGACCAGGCTGCCTATCACCAGCAGGCACTAAAAGCAGCCCAGCTGCAATGGTACTGCTTCTAATCAAAGGCTAATTGGAAAAATGATGCTTCCTGAAAGGGAAGCAGCCCTGGTTTGTCTCAGCAATGAGTGGGTACACTGGCTGCAAGAAGACAAAGGGTGGGGAAGGGGACAGAATTTATGTCTCCTTTTAATTGAAGAAATGAGCCAAGGTCCCCTTACAAGGAGCCAGAAGGGTTAAGGTCACACAATGTCCTGCTACCTCCTCCAGGGAAAAAAACAAAAGTAAAGTAAATGAAACCAACCGACTTAAGCAAACAAACAAAACCCCATCACCCAAAGCCTTAAGAAAGTGCTATAATGGAGGTGCTGCAAGGAGATGGGAGAGCCCAGAGGAGGGGCAGTCTGGCCTCTGGGGTGGGGTGATGAAGGCTGCTAGATATTGGAGCTAGAATAATAAACCATTAATGATGAAGAATGAGCTAAGAATTACCCTGCCAAGAATAAATCTTTAATTTAATGATCCCCTTCAGGCATCGGCTTCACTGAAATGAAACTTGAGCCGAGGTTTCAACAACAAGTTAGAGTTTGTTTGGTGAAGGAGGACTGGGGGAGGGGGAGAGGAGAGCTGGGGCATTTCAGCCAGAAAGACTAGTATGCACAAAATCAAAGGGTCTGGTCCATGCGCAATGTGTCTGGGGGTCTGAAAGTCCTCCAGTGAGGTGGAGGGCAGGGGAGTGAGTAGATGAAGACCACGTTGCAGAGGTAAATAGGGATTCATTCTTCTGACAACATACAACATGCTGCATGCTGAGTACTGTTCCGGGGTAAATAGACATGGCTCCTGACCTCACAGAGCTCCAAGTCTACCTAGGGGAGACGGTAATATGAGAAAATGCAAAATGGCAGGGTCGTCTGTAGGGCACCTAATTCAGCCTGAGGAGTAGTTTGAAGAGCCTTCGCAGAGCAAGTGACTTCTTAACTGACTTACAGATGAAGAAAAGTTAGCCAGAGGTTCCAGGTTAAGGGGAAAGAATATATGAAAGCCCTGAAAAAAGATAGTTGGAGCAACCGAAAGATCTCCAACATGGCTGCACTGTGGAGTGTGGAGATTAGACAGAGGCCAGAGCACAGAGGCCTGTAGGCAAAGTTAAGGAGTTTGAACTTCCCCTTTGAAGAGCACCCAGGGAGGTATTTACAAGTTTTAAGCAGGAAAGTTAGATGAACAGATACAAGTTGAAGGTAGATCATTCCTGCTGCCTTCCTGTAGAGACTGGACTGGAGGGACCCTGGAGCAGGAGATAAGGAGAGCATTTGCCCTGGGCATTGACATCCTTGATCCAGGAGAGAACTGATAACAGCTTGGACAAGGGTCATGGCAGTGCAGACCAACAGGAAGTAGACCCTACAGGGCTTGTTGAGGATGAAATCTCACCAAGGGAGGGAAGGTGAGGGAGAAAAGGTTTTAGTTCTGGCTGGAGGGAAATGAGTCACAAGATGAAAGAACTCCAGGCCAGGGAGATCTGAGGGCCACAGAAAGGTGTCACCAAGAGAGGGACACATGGGGGCCTTCTCCGGGGCAGTGCCAACCTCTCACAGAGCCTGGGCTATTTGGGGCACAGGGCTACCAGAGGCCAAGGGCAGATGAGGTACTTCTGTTCCTGCCTCTCAGCGCTGTGCAGCCTCTGTGTGGACCCCATCCTGGCTGGGTGAGCTTCTTTCTGGCTGAAGGCCCAAAAGGAGAAACTTCCAATAGCCCAGCTCTCCTGAGATGCACTGGGCACTGAGCTCAGCACCCCACAAGATTTACCCCAAGCAAGGCTCACCAAATCCCAGCAGAGTAGGGGTGGGGAGGTGCTATCCTCATGTTTACAAATAGGAAAGAGGGGCTCAGAGAGTTGAAATGACCTGTCAACAGTCAGGAAGTGATAGAATGATGTTCTCTTTTTTTTTTTTTTTTTCTTTTCAGTTATCACCTATGTATTTTTTACTGTGGTAAAATACACAAAACATAACATTTACTACCTT
>NW_011485279.1:29825-30525 GCF_000754665.1 Bison bison bison | reverse complement strand
AGGGATTTCTCAAGCAAGAATACTGGAATGTGTTGCCATTTCCTTCTCCTGGGGACCTTCCTGACCCAGGAATTGAACTCACATCTCTTGCTTGGCAGGTGGATTCTTAATCATTAAGCCACCTGGGAAGCCCCTCACAGACATTAGGATGGCTATCATTTTACATATATATAAAACAAAGAGAAAATGACAAGTTTGGTCAATGATTTGGAGAATTTGGAACCCTTATTCATTGCTACTGGGAGTGCAAAGTAGTGCAGCCACTCTGGAAAAGAGTATGGCAATTCTTCAAAAAATTAAAATAGGGCTACCATATGATTCATTAATCCCACTTATGGGTATATATCCAAAAGAATTGAAAGCAGGAGCTCAGTGAGATAGTTGCATGCTTACGTTCTTAGCAACATTATTCACAAGAGTCAAAAAATGTGTAAGCAACCCAAGTGTCCACTGACAGACAAATGGATAAACATAACGTGGCATAAATATAGAATGGAGTATTATTCAGCCCTAAAAAGGAAGGAAATTCTGACACATGCTAAAATATGGATGAACTTGGAGAGCATTACACTAAGAAGCCAGTACGATCCATCTCTATGACATATCTAAAGTAGTCAAATTAATAGAAACAGAAGGTAGAACGGTGATTACCAGGGGTTGAGAGCAGGAGAAAGTGGAAGTTTTTGTTTAATTAGCATAG
>NW_011485279.1:28993-29725 GCF_000754665.1 Bison bison bison | reverse complement strand
GTAATGGTTTTTTGCCATACCTCAGTATGAATTGGCCACAGGTATACATGTGTCCCTCCCACCCTGAACGCCCTCCCACCTCCCTCCCCACCCCATCCCCCCAGGTTGTCACAGAGCACCGGCTTTGGGTGCCTTCCTGGGTCATATATCAAATTTTGGAGAACTTCTGATACATACAGCAAACCGCCTCTACACTCAGTCCCACCACGAAGGTTGCCATAAAAGCAGAGAGTTTAAACTCGTCTCTGCCTGGCATGACAGAGAGGTTGCAAGTGTATTTGAGGCTGCTGTGTTACAACACCCAAGGCTGAAGCTACTGCAGGATGACAAGGCAGATCTCACAGGCATGGAGGAAGCAACAAGAAAGTTGTGGGGTGTTAAAGGCAGATGGTACTTAGAATGGGGCATGTTCTCTCTAGAAGCAGGCTAGAGCTAATGGGATAAAGACCAAGCAGTGTACAAAAGGCTTGGTAGGAACATCACCAGGAAGACTGGAATCCAAGAACAGAGTTCAAATGACTTGGCAAAATCACCCAATGAGGCCCCGAGGCATCATTCTTGCCGGTTCTTTCTTCATTTTATCATATTTTTCTTGTCTTTAAAAATGTGGGCTGGAGTATCAAAGGGCACAATCAGCAAAGTGAAAAGGCAACCTATGGAATGGAAGAAAATATCTGCAGATTATATATCTGATAGGAGGTTAATGTGCGGGATACATAACTCTTACAGTTC
>NW_011485279.1:27086-28893 GCF_000754665.1 Bison bison bison | reverse complement strand
TAATTAGCATAGAATTGTAGTCATGCAAGATAAAAATTTTTGGATATTTGCTTCAGAACGATGTAAATATACTTAATACTACTGAACCATGTACAGCTGACCCTTGAACAACATGGGTTTGTTGTTCTGAACTGTGCAGGTCTACTTAATACACAAATATTTTTCTCAACAGATACATGTTACAGGATTATAATTCTCAATTGGTTGAATCTGTGAAAGCAGAACTGTGGATATGGAGGCTGAATTTTCAACTGCATGGAGTGTAGCACCCCAAACCCCTGTGTTGTTAGAGGGTCAACTGTACTTAAAAATGATTATGATGGTAAATATTATGTGTATTTTATCACAATTACAGTTTTAAAAAAATTTCAAATGTGGGTTAGAATACATATTTTAGAGAGCTCCTTCTCTCTGTAGAAACCTCAGCACTACTTTCGCCTGCGTTTCTGAGCCTCCTCCAGGAAACTTTTTCAGACAATGGGAAGAGTGGGAATGATTCTTTGACAAGGCCACTTCCAAATCTCCTCCCACACCATCCCGCCAGCCTGCAGAGTCCCTCCTCTTTCGCCTATACCCGATGGATGTTCTTGTTTCCAGTGTGTTCATGGAATGTGTATTCTCAGAGGTAGTGGATGAAAACTGTTGATGAGGAGAAAGGTGTGGACAGCTTATTCCAGCCCCGTTAAGTTACAAGGAGCTCTGCGCTTGCCCAGCAATAGCATAGCTTTGTAGATTTCAGGCAAGCCTATGCTTCCTCTGAAATGTTCTTTCACTGCAGGTACGAAAACACAGTAAACCGTGATCCAAAAAAACCCCGTCCCCCTGTGAATGGTGCTTTGTGAGCCGGTTAATGTATAACACTTTAGAAAACTGGGCAGGGAGCATGTTTGCTTTTCCAACAGGAACCACATCAGGGGTGTCAGCTGCCAATAATCCCAGGATTCTGTGGTCATAGGCTTTGAATATGCAGCCAAACTTTGGCATCCAGACGTAGAGGCCAGTGATTTCCAACCTTTTCACCACTAAGGATCCCTCTTATTACTCTTTCCCCTGTGGGCCCCACATTTGGAAAATTTTTTTATCTAGCAAAACTACATTTATTATGGAATAATTCATTTTCCCAATTTTTACTTGCTCAGTGCTTCAGATCTGCATGAGATAACCATACCAAGCTAATATAATTCCAGTCAAAAGTGAAGAAACATGATATTGTACTTAGCTTTCTGTGGCTTTGTCTTGGCCAAATGTACAATTTCTATTAGACTTTTTACACATGTTTTTTAAAAAAATAGCTTAAGAGCACCAGTTACTCCCTTTAGAGACCTCCAGATTGAGAACTGCCAGTACAAGATAGTGGGTGCCCTGACAGGATGACGACCAGCTGAAGAAGCTCCAAAGTCCATGAACCAGAAGTAGACAATAATCTGTTCATCAGGACGCCTCCCTGCTTTATTTCACTCATATTTCTCTAGCTTAAGTGTTTCATTTTTTTCTCATGCAAAGGGAGTGATGAAAGAGATCATTCCTCAAACAAAAATAACAAATGCTTACCAAGCCCCTTCTTAGAAGCCTGGTAATATGACAAGACAAATCTCAGACATGAGTCTGCCTCCCCCAGATCCCTTGCTCCCAACTTCTAAGGATCTTCTGTTGGATGGTGCCTTGGACACTCATCTAAGCCACATGGAATACAAATGGACATGTCTATGTTTCTCTCCGCACTATGTGCTGTGCTGTGCTTAGTCACTCAGTTGTGTCCTACTCTTTGAGATCCCGTGGGACTGTAGCCACCAGGCTCCTCTGTTCA
>NW_011485279.1:26425-26986 GCF_000754665.1 Bison bison bison | reverse complement strand
TTCAGTGGGTGGGTTGCCATGTCCTCCTCCAGAGGATCTTCCCAACCCAGGGGTCGGACCTAGGCCTCCTGCATTGCAGGCAGATTCTTTACCATCTGAGCCATCAGGGAAGCCCAAGAATACTGGAGCGGGTAGCCTATCCCTTCTCCAAGGGATCTTCCCAACCCAGGAATCAAACTGGGGTCTCATGCATTTCAGGTGGATTCTTTACCAGCTGAGCTACCGGGGAAGCCTGTCTCTCTGTGCTACCATACTGGAATCTTCTTAAGGTCAACAACTTGGTTCTCTTTTTTCTTTGTAACTCTGCATTTCCATCAACCAGTGTGGTGCAGTGCTAAGCACCAGCAAGTGCTTAGTGGAATGATTGACAGCGCATTCTAGGGTGGGTTAATAGTTGAACTCTCGGAGCTAGATTCCAAGCTCCTTCAAGGCAGACACTATGTCATTCACGTCTGTGTTCCCAGCACCTGGCACAGTGCATGGGCCCAGAGTGGTCACTCAGTAAATGCCTGGATGGATGGATGCGTGAGTGGATTCCATAAGGCAGGAGATGGTACCTTG
>NW_011485279.1:23197-26325 GCF_000754665.1 Bison bison bison | reverse complement strand
TACATAGACTGGTTATTACAGGCACACAGGTCACGGGCCATAGGTATAACTGCTCCTCACCATTTAGTTTTGTAAGTCATCACCCAGGGCTGCCATGTCTCTAGCTCATCCTTGGGTAAACACTCCCTCTGTGACACTCAGTATAACCCCATCCTCTCCCTCCTACCTCATCACCCTCCCACCTTGCCATGATCGAATATATACACCAACATAACACTGGGACCATAAAAGAGCACAGTTCAGTGCCCTGGCACCCCATTTGGGAAAGGGCACTGACCCCTGCTATAAAAGAAGCTCAGAAAGGATGGAGAATGAATGTGGCCGAGACATGTCTCTCCCTGTGGTGTCACCAAGTGTAATTTAAGCAGAGGCATTCCCGCAGTTGTTACACCCAGGCAAGTGTGGGGAATGAAACAGTTGTCTGTGACTGATTTAAACTGTGGTTTTTGACAACTGTGGCCTGGATTGAAGTGTCCCATCTGTTAAATTTAGTGTCCAAGAAAGCTGTGAACATGAGCTCTCAGAGTCCCAGCTTTAGTTCTGTGCGGTCCTGGACAACTCAGGAAGAGCTTCTATCTTCAAACCAAATTGGGCATTTTCTCTGCATCTGAAGGTTGTTTTAATTAATACAGTTATTCCTGGCAGGATAGTGGAATGCAGGAACAAGGTAGGCAGAATGTGGAGGGGGCAGGGAGGGGAATGGGGGAAGCCTCTTTCCAAGTATTTAAGAGATAACCAGGACTATCCTTATGCAAAGGTCACCCAAAGGCCCCCTTCTCGAATTCCCACCTCTACCCCCATCCTCAACCCATCCCAACCCCCCTTTTCTCTAAGCCCAAGTCCCCTTGATAATCCCTGCTTCTAGCAAAGGCATTGTAAGCTCCCATTCAAATGAAAATATTATTAAGACATTATCAACAAGTAACATCTACGGCACACTTGCCTATCAGGTTTATGCTCCTAAGATGATAGAGCCTGGAGGAAACAAATAATATGGTTTGGATGGAGGAAAAAAAGGACACCAGTAGTAAGAGAAAAAGATGCAGAGTAGAGAAGGTGGTCCTGGGTGAGACTTGGCCAGTGATAGAAGGTGAGAGTTCTGCAAGGAGCATGCAGGATGTTACTGGGGTGTCCAAAGAGAAGGCTAGGCGAAACACACAGGTGTGGAGATCCCTGGCACGCGATCCCACCCTGGGTGGGCCCTTGCTCACTGTCTCCATTCAAGTTTCAATTATACCCATTCTCAGTGGCAGCTTCCCAGCTGCCCCGGTCAACTAATCCATGACTGCCTACAGCTATATTTGGCTAGGCAGCCTTCTGTGTCTACACATACCAGCTTGGGGAACTCACATAAACTCCTCACTCCTCCAGATGTAGGTTATTCCCTGTCTGATCTCCCATTCCATTATTTGCCAACATGAACTCTGAAATCCAGCCCAGTCAATCCACCTCACTGTTTTTTTTTCTTGAAGCGCATCCCCAACACACACCACGTTTCCCTCTGACTGACTCAGGGCCTGAAACTCTGAAGCCCAGAAACTCCGCAGCTCACTCTACCCCATTCCCCAAATGCCTGTTGTGTTTAGTCACTCAGTCACGTCCGACTCTTTGCGACCCCATGGACTGTAGCCCACCAGGCTCCTCTGTCCATGAGATTTCCCAGACAAGAATACTGGAGTGGGTTGCCATTCCCTTCTCCACAGGATCTACCCAACCCAGGGATTGAACCCGTGTCTCCTGCATTGGCAGGTGAATTCTTTACCACTGAGCCACCAGGGAAGCCCTCCTCCAATGCCTACTTTCTCTCAAAGCACTATGATCCTTCAGGATTGTCTCATCTACTGCATGAGGAAGCTCTGGACAATTCTAAATTCTGTGAAATGAAAACAATAATTAAATATGCACAATCTACTGGAGGATATAGACAATAAAATAGACAATTGTAGTAAAAGTGTGATGAATGAAGTTTGTAGGTTCAAATCCTATTTCTGCTATTTATTACCTGCTTAATTATGGATAAATCACTCAAGTTCTTTGAACCTCAGTCTCTTCATCTATCAAATGGGGAAATGAACAGTACTTATCTCACTGGGCTAATGGAGACATTCAATGAAACTATGCATGTAAACACCTGGTACAGGGCTACTCCCTTCTGTTCCAGGACCTTAAATATGATCCAAGAGTCAGTAAGTGCTGGTGGAGGGCTTGTCCCTATTTCTTTAGGCTGAAGATTCTCTAGGGAAAAGCTTTGACAAAAAGCAGAAATGCACAACTCAAGCAAAGTCCCCCTGGAGTGGCAGAGAAGAGTGAATGTCTGGACGAGTGTTGGGAAAGGAAGAAGCTGACTTCCTGATGCAGGAGAGACTGCAGGCGCTTTTAGGAAATGAGCAGCGGCAGAAATATGTTGGTTGAAGGGCAAACTGGGCAAAGTACCACTTGGTAGACAGCAATCCCGCTCCTCAGCTTCCGGAAAGGGGAGAGGGAAAAATACACCCCAACCCCTCCACTCACCATGAGGCACTAAATCCAGAAGCCTCGGGGTCTTCCCTACTGAGGGATAGGCACTACCTCTCACCTCAAGGGAAACAAGAAGCTCATTGTTGGGGTCCTGCATGACAAGATTACCAGTAGGTCCCAAACTTGGGCCCAGCCCACCATGGCAGTATGACACAGAGGAAGTGGCCACGTCTTCCATCCAGAAGCTTGGATCTGAATCTCAGCTCTGCCATGGAAAGGCCATTATTACTGGTGTGAAAACTAAACTTGATGATGAACAGGAAGCACACTGTACATTACATGTGTTCTGTCAAAGTCAGCTCAAGTGGAGGTGCTAAGGAAGGATTTGCTTCCTGTGCTTGGAACACCAGCTCATGTTGGGGGCGTTGTGCTTGTGTTCATTCTCTAAAACATTATTCCCAGTATTTTCCACTAGTCTAGAGTTTCCATTACTCTTTTTTTAAGATTTATTTACTTGTTTTTGGCTGTGGTGGGTCTTTGTTGCTTTACCTGGGCTTTTCTCTAGTTGCGGTGAGCAGGGGCTACTCTTGATGTGTTGCGCAGGCTTCTCATTGTGGTGGCTTTCTCCTGTTGTGGAGCACGGGCGCTACAGCACATGGGCTCAGCAGTTG
>NW_011485279.1:17369-22827 GCF_000754665.1 Bison bison bison | reverse complement strand
GGCTTTAGTTTTCTTGCCGTCTGGTGAGTGTGCTGTGCTCCATTATCTTTTCCCACCCCCATCCTTTAGCTATTCCTCCCTCCCCTTGATCTTATCAAAGCCAGGCTTATACTTCAAGGCCCAATTCAAATTCCTCATCTCATGAATCTTCCTCCCATGCTCTATCATTGTTGAGATCAATACATCCTACATGTATTCACTTTTAACAAGCTGGGTTGTATGAAATGTGACTGCTTCATTTCTGTTAGCCTTGCCTCCCCCAGGCAGCATGGAGGCAATTTGAAAGCTGTGTGTGTTTGTGTGTGTATGTGTGCTTGTGCTCAGTCACTCAGTCATGTTCGACTCTTTTCTGACTCCATGGACTGTAGCCCACCAGGCTCCTCTGTCCATGGGATTTCCCAGGCAAGAATACTGGAGCAGTTTGCCATTTCCTTCTACAGGAGATCTTCCTGACCCAGGGATCAAACCCACATCTTCTGCATTGACAGGTGGACTCTTTACCACCGAGCCTCCTGGAAAGCCCAATTTGAGAGTTAGGGCCAGTCAAATCTCTCTTTTTCATATTCTTGCATTCCTTCAATGGGCAAGCATTATGCTAGGCTCTGGGGCTACAGAAATGAACTTGACACAGTCCCTGTCCTCAAAGTGGGGTCAACACCTCAAAGAAAGATTTGAGAGGAGTGCTACACCATTTGAGGTCACTGGCTAGGGGAAAGTATTTGAGGTAGAAAAAAGGGCACATGGGAGGGCCTGGGGAAAGGGAAAGTCAGGTTGTGTTCTGAGGATAATTAGGGCACTGTATGTGTACCTGTGTGCTCACTTCAGTCCTGTCTGACTCTTTGCAACCCTATGGACTATAGCCCTCAGGGATCCTCTGTCCATAGGATTGTCCAGGCAAGAATACTGGAGTGGGTTGCCATGGCCTCCTCCAGGGACTCTGGTTGGTTCACTGTTGTCTCCCCTGCAGTTAGGTGAATGACTGGCAAATACTAGGTGCCCATATATGTCTGTTGAATGAGTGAATTTGATGAGTAGATTTGATGATAGTAAGCTAGGGCTTGAAGTAGTTGAGATTTCTCCTTGCCTGGCAAGAGCCAGAAAGAGGAGACTGACAGCCCTGAAGATCTTCTGTATTGAACTTCCCCAAATCTACTCTCTCCTTCAGACCATGACTTCCAATTTTCAGAAGTTTAATTATGGTGTGTCTTGGATTTTTTAGGCTTGTTCTGTTTGGGGTTCACTCAGCTTCTTTGAGTTGTAGGTTTATATCTTTTGATAAATTTGAAAAATTCTTAGTCACTATTTCTCCAAATATTTTTTTCAGCCCCATACTCTTTACCCTCTCCTTCTGAGATCCAATGATACAAATATTAACTCTTCTGCTATTGTCCTACAGATCCCCGAGGCCCTGTTCACTTTTCTTAGTCTATTTTCTCTCTGCTATTCAGATTGGGTAAGTTCTATTGATCTGTCTTTATGTTCACTGGGTCTAGGCTATTTCTACTCTGCAACTGAGCCCATCCTATGAGTACTTTTGCTGTGGTTGTGTTTTTTAGATCTATAATTGCTCTTTCGTTCTTCTTTACATTTTTTATTTCTTTGCTAGGATTTCCTATGTTTTTCATTTGTTTCAAAAGAATTCGTAATTGCTTGTGCGGCTCCCCTGTTCCTCAGACAGTATAGCAGATGCAGGAGACATAGGAGACACGGGTTCTATCTCTGGGTTGTGAATTCCCCTGGAGAAGAGAATGGCTACACACTCCAGTATTCTTGTCTGGAGAATTTCATGGACAGAGCAGTCTGGTGGGCGATAGTCCATAGGGTTGCAAAGAGTCAGACATGACTGAGCTACTAATACTTTCATGGAGGCCAAGTAGCCCTGCTTCACATTGCCTGTTCAATCTCCTCCCTGCGGGTGGGCGTGGAGACTCAGCACAGCAGGATTATGGCAGGGGAGTTGAAGTGCTGACTGTTTCTGCCACTCAGGGCTTAGAAGATCAGCTCCCCATTCAGGTCCACTGAACTCCCAGGGGAGTGGTGTGCTGTTGTTCCACTGATGTTTGGTTAGAGTAGGGTGTGGGAAGTGCTTCCCAAAAGGTGTTCTGTTATTAGGTTACCTTTTTCCTAGGCCTTTGGCTAGGAGGAACATGCTTTCCTTAGAACTTTTTTGATTGGCGCCTGTTGGAAGTTTTGGGTTGGGGGCTTCTGAAGAGTCCTATCTGGAATATATGGGAGGAAAAAAGAAAACTCAGAGAACTCAAGGTTATGTTGGTTCTCAAGTCAAGAGGTCCTTAGGTTGCCTGTCTTCTTCACATCTTTCAGTCTTCCTATGCTTGTTTGTTGTGGTAGTTTTCCAGTGTTTGTTAGTTTTAGGAGGGAGGACCTGGAGGAAAGGAGAGGGGAACAGTATCCCTCTGTCTTGGCCAAGACCAGAAGTCTGGACCATGAATTGTAACCTGACATCTCATTTTAGGCATTAGATCAAGTCAGTCACCACCTGCTAGGAGAGGCTTTGGGATGTATGTATAATGAGCATTTCTTACATTTCTGTACATCATGAGTTTCAGCAGAGCTTTTATATCCAGGATTTTACTTGCTCTTCATGATAATTCAATGAGATACATACTATTGTTAGTATCTCCATTTGATAGTTGAGGAAACACCCAGAGATGAGTTAATTTGCCCAGTAATGGCAGAGCTGACATTTAAGCCCAGGCCTCCAGACCCCAGTTTAGGGCTCCCTTCACCCTACACATCAAAAATGGCCACCAGGCAGATCTACTTCTCACTCACAAGCCTCCCTTTGAAAGTGGACTCCCAGGGGGGTCCAGGTTGCCTCCCCCTGCTACTCCAAGACTTTACCTTCTTCCCTCTCTTGCACTAGATCAGTTGGCAGGAATTTTCCAAGTACCCAGTACTGCGACTTCACAGTAAATATGTTCCAAAAGGTCACAGACTTCAGTCATCCCAGTCAATCCAGACCAGCAGGGAGGGGTTGGGAACGGGGTACTGTTCTGTATCCTCTAGACATCGCAGCTGTGGGGATTTAGCAGAAATGTTAACTGGGGCCAGGACTTGCGCAGTCACATGGGGCCCTGTGCTTCGAGAGGCCCCGGGCCTGGCTTAGTGCTCTGCCATCATCATCATGAAATTCGTTATAAATTTTGAACAAACAGTCCTGCATTTTCAGTTTGCACTGGGCCTCACAAATGATGTAGCTGTTTTGGGCTGAGGCCCATCTTACAGTTCTCTGAGAGCAGAGTTCACTCTCCCAGAAAAAAGCAGAGGAACCTGCAAAGTTATGGCCTTGAAGGAAGGCCCCCAAGCATGAAATCTGTTCCTGTGCCTTTCACACCATATTCCCATCCTTTTGTAATCAGTCAGGCTCACCGACCTGTGTGAACTTTATCCCTGAGCCGAGTGCCCTTGCACCTCCAAGTCTTGGCTATGTTGCTCAAATCTACCAGACCACTGGCACTTCATTTTTCAAAAGTGGTTTCTGTCTTATTAGACAGAATACATTTGATATATATATGTAAACCTCCCCACTACATACAATCTCCCTTTAAAAAAAATCGAGGTAACATTGGTTTACAACATTATAGAAGTTTCATGTGTACAACACTGTATTTCTACTTCTGTATACACTACTGTGTGCTCACTAGAACTTTAGTTTCCATCTGTTATCATGCAGTTGACCCCCTTTTTTTCAGCCTTCCCCTCTGGATACCACTACTCTGTTTTCTGTATCTATATGTTTATTTTTGTTTGGTTTGGTTTGTTAATTTATTTTTTAAAATTCTACATATGAGTGAAATAGTACAGTTTTGTCTTTCTCTGACTTATTTCACTTAGCTTAATATAGACAGATGGCAAACCAGCATAGGAAAAGATGTTCAATGTCATTAATTATTAGGAAAATGCAAACCAAAACCACAATGAGGTATCACCTTACACCTGTCAAAATGACCATTATCAAAAAGGAAAGAAATTTTAAAATATTGGTAAGGAAGTAGCAAAAGGGAACACTCATACAGTCTTGATGGGAATGAATTGGTGCAGTTAGTATGGAAAATAGTATGGACATCCCTGAAGAATAGAACTACCATATATGATCCACCTATTCTGCTTCTGGGTATATGTCCAAAGAATATGAAAACACAAATATGAGAAGATATCTGCACCCCCTTGTTTACTGCAGTATTATTTACACTAGCCAAGATAGGGAAACAACCAAAGTATTCATCAAGAGGTGAGTGAATAAAGAAGATGTTGTATATACACATACATATAAATGAGATACTACTCAACCATAAAAAGATGAATTTTTATCATTTGCAACAAAATGGATGGACTTTAAGGGTCTTATGATAAATGTGAACTAAATCAGATGGAGAAACACAAATACTTTATGCTTTCACTCCTTTTTTAAAAAAATTGCAATATATGAGATAATTGTAGATTCTCCTTCAGTTGTAACAAATAATACAGAGAGATCCTGTTTACCCTGTCCCTGGCTTTTTCTGATGGCAACATTTTGCAAAGCTCTATGGTATGGCAACTAGGATATTGGTATTGATATAATTCACAGATTTTATTCCAACTTCCTGTTTCACTTATACTCATCTATGTATGCGTTTAGTTCTCTGGGGTTTTATCACAGGTGGTTTCATGTAATCACCACCAGAGGCAAAATTCTGAACAGTGCCATCACCTCAAGGATCCTTCGTGATATTACCCTTTCATGGCTGCACCCACATCCCTCTGACAACCTTCTTTCCCACCCGTGGAAAATACTAATCTGTTCACCATTTCTAAAATTAGGACATCTGGGCTGGGTTGCAGGTTTTGGCTATCATGAATATCACCTCTATTTTTGACCATGTTTTCTTCTTATGAATTCATGACCACTTTAAATGAGTTGGTAAAGCAAGATTTGTTGAGAAAAGTCTTTGAATCGCCTCTCAGTTAATGATTCTTTTCAATTTAGAGGCAACCTGGGCCAGGAGAAAGCTGTAGGACTTCGGAGTTGGAAGAATTGTTTTTTATAAAAACAAGGCTCCATTATTTCCTTTCTGTGTGGCCTGAGGCTGGTTACTTAACACTCTACCACCATCACTCCCACCGCCATCACCCCAGCCTCCACTGCACCTCCCTTATCTCTGTTTACCAGGAAAAACAATACCTCTGTGCAAAGTTGTTTTTGTAAAGACTAAATGAGATAGCACATAAAAGCTCCCAGTACTTTGGGGCGCTCCAGAGTTCCTGCTCCCTTGACCAGCCAAGAAAGGGAAATGAATTAAATATAGTGGGAAGTCAAAATTGTACACTTTGAAAATGCTGTTTCAATACTCCTAAGCATTTACAACAACGGGAAAATGGGGCAAGAATGACTGTACAACTGGGACTTATAATTAGCTTAATGAGGCTTCTAAAGAGCTCTAGGAGGGAGCTGGGA
>NW_011485279.1:13688-17269 GCF_000754665.1 Bison bison bison | reverse complement strand
CAAACAAGACCTTGTCCCATCTCCCACTCCCTCTCCCAACTTCAGGGAGGCTTAATTAGTTTAGTGACTCTTTTCTTTCAAGATCTGGCTATAAGAAGCTACAGCCTTCTTTAGTCCAATTTTTCAAGACTCCTAAATTAGCAGAGCCCAGATGAACAACATTTTATGGGGACTGAAAAAGAGTCCTTACCCCATTTGGAAAACTTTCATAATTGTGTTTGTTTCTAACCCCCTCCCAGTCTTTCCTTCACTCTTGAACTCAAGACTACCTCCACATTTTATGTTTCAATTCTATAAGCTTTCCCAGCACTCAAAGAGCTATTTACAGATATATTTATAGCTTGGGCAAAGAGATAGTATCACTTCCCTCAGACTTTCCCTGCTTTTGTTGTTGTTGTTGTTATTGTTGTTGTGAAATCCCAGAAGACAGTTCTGCATGATTTTCTGAGGACTTTCTGTGAGTGTGTGATGGGCCTATCTCAGGGAGTCTTGCTAAGTCACTACTGACTTCATTCCCAGTATCCCTGGAGTCCACTGCCAACTATTTGCTGCACATCTACTGGGAGGCCTCACCCTGTGCTTCACACCGTGGGGAGTGCAAAAGCCAGAGCTGCTGTCCTCCAGGGGTTTGCAGTTTGAGGAAATCCAAGTACCCACATGAAGCAGTTGGAGAGTGATTAAGAAGAACTCTGAGAGATGGGACACTGACCCAAAGTGAGATCATCCATCTGAGAGGTCGAAGATCAGTGAGGGAGAAAGAAGGCTTCGTGGAGAAAGTAAGGTTGGGGAATCGATGGATAAGCCAGACTTGGATAGATGGAAGAGTGAGAAAGACAGTTTTAGGAGAGGAACATCTTGAGTAAAAACATGCGAGTGGAGGAGGATTGAATCATGCTTCCTGACCTGACTTCTGGATCACCTCAATTCCTGACTCCTCATCTTGCCTTCTATGGCCTTGCCCACTCTCACCCGGTACCCAGTACTCAGTTTGTTGGGGCTGACACTCAGCTACAATGTATATTTGAGTTTTGGATGACAGCTGTATCCAAAGTATCATCCCCATCCAACCTTCCCAGCCCTGAGTTCCCTACCCTGGCACCCAACAGTGGAGGGATGTTCTTGAAAATGTTGTCCAGCCCTGAGATTTGGAATACAAAGGAGAGCTAGAATAGCACCAAAGAGTAGTGGGAAATCCAGTCATGGGAAATGGCTAAAATGACATCCCATGGTGGAGGAAGGGCCTTGGTCACCAAGCAGAGTGGTATAGATTTGATATAGTCAGAGATTAGGAACCACTGTGACCATTTATTTCTATTACTAGGGACAGAGTTTTCCTTTGACTAATATTAAGAAACTGGAGCCCTTTAGTTGACAAGGCAAATGAGTTGCTTCCCCTAATTAAAGGAAGTTCAGCCGACAGCCCAGTGAAGCCTATTTTTGTGTTAACCAGGCCAGCAGGGAAGACATCCAATTTACCCCTTCCCAAAGTCTTGGTTGAACTCCACCCCACACTGGCCCAAAGCTATTTGGTTTGGAAGCTGACAGTCCAACCTCTTCTGTGGCTTCTATTCACACTCTCACTAGCCTTGGGAGATTGTAAAGTCAAAAGAAGCAGAGGCTGCAGTTAGCTGGCCAAAACCAAATGTTGCTGCCCCACAGTGCCCCATGACACTCCACTCTGGGTGTAGCTGGATTTTCCCCATAGGGGAACTCGATTTTACAACCTCAGGGTGGAAAATGCCCGAGATGGGAGAAGAGATCAGGAGAGGAATGCAGCTGGAGGGTGCAAAAGGGTAGAATCCAAGACCTGGGTGTGGATTGACATGGAGTTAACTGGAACCTTTTGGAGAGAGTAGCCACCAACTTATTCTAGCAATCCTGGGCTACTGAATGAAAAGGATTCTTACAACAATTCCCACAAACTTTTGAAGGAGGTCAAAATTTGTGAAAGAATAGGTCAGATGTACCCCTTTATCTGAATATGAAGGAAAAAAAATAGCACAGACTAAAAGTTTCCACAAAATAAGTGAATGGCTTGTCTTTAACTTATGGAGAGCTGAGATCATGTTTCTTATTACTGTTCATCAAATCCCCAGGAACTAACATAGTAGATGCTCAGTCAGTGCTTGTTGGATGAATAAATGAATCACAGTAATAATAGTAATGACACTAATCAATATTTGTTGAGCCCCAATTGTACCCCAGGCAGTGCCCTAAGGAGTTTACATGTGTTAACTAGCTAATTGGATCCTCACAACAACCCTCTAATATAGGCTCATTATTATTCCCATTTTATAGCACAGGAAAGCAAGGCTCAAGAGGATGGTTCCTTGCCCAAGGATATACCACGACCAGTAAGCCACTGGCACCCCACTCCAGTACTCTTGCCTGGAAAATCCCATGGACAGAGGAGCCTGGTGGGCTGCAGTTCCTGGGGTCGCGAAGAGTTGGACACAACTGAGCGACTTCACTTTTACTTTTCACTTTCATGCATTGGAGAAGGAAATGGCAACCCACTCCAGTGTTCTTGCCTGGAGGAATCCCAGTGATGGGGGAACTTGGTGGGCTGTCATCTATGGGGTCTCACAGAGTCGGACACGACTGAAGTGACTTAGCAGTAGCAGTAAGCCACAAAGCTTGAATGGTTACTTCCTAAGGGAAGGCAGGAACACCCTGGCTATCTCTTGACCACTTGTGGTCTCTCTGTGTTCATAATGATCAACCAAATGTACTGTGAGGCAGACCCACAGTGACGATTCTTGATTATTTCCCCTGCCTGGGATGCTATCCTCAGTATCCTCTATCATCCTTCCATAAATGCACACATAACTCCTTTCTTCCTACTAGAATCCCACTCTTGCTTAAAGATTCAGTGCAAATTTCACTTCTTTTACCAAGATTGCGTTGACTGCTCTTGCTAGAAGAGCTCTCTCCCACTTGGGAATTCATATGGCACCCATGGGCCATACCACTCTTTTGATACTTGAAATCTACCTAGCATGCCAGTTAAGAGCTAGACTTTAGAGTCAGACTGGGCTGGGTTTAAATTCCAGCTCTGCCAATTTACTAGGTGTGTGACTGTGGGCAAGTTACTTAACCTCTCCATCAAGGAACATGATCTTTGAACTGGAAAGAGAATTAAAGCCTAAGATAGATGAGGAGATAATAAAGGAGTACTTAGTTGCCTTCAATGAGTTCAAGTTTCCAGGCCCGGACAAATTACATCCGAGGCTACTGAGAGAACATGCACATGCGATCATGGAGCCAGTCTTAGTAACCTTTGAGAAATTATGGCAAAGGGAAGAGGTAAGAGACAGAAAGAGGCCGGCAGATGTTGTTTCAAGTTTTACTGAAGCGAGAGAGGGAGGTTGGTGTTACAGAGTACAAATATATTCCGGAAACTGCAGACCAGTGAGCATGGCATTGGTCTTTGGCAAAGGCATAGAATGCACTATTAAGCAGATCATTTCTGAGGCCTTAGAAAGGGAGCGGAAATCACTAGGGGTAAGCATGAGCTCAGTAAAAGCAAGTCATGCTTAACTAAGCCCATTTCCTTTTTTGAATGGGTATCTTAAAGGGTA
>NW_011485279.1:12851-13588 GCF_000754665.1 Bison bison bison | reverse complement strand
TGTCCTGGACCCTATCTTATTCAATATTTTTATTAGTCAAGTTGATCAAAGATGCATATAAAAGAAACTTGGTAATACAGAGCAGGCATTTTCAATGGAGGCGATATCGCCCCCAAGAGGGCAAAATCGGTTCTTGAGGAGTGAAAAGAAACATATAAATATAGAGTACAGATCTGTAGAGAGTACATAAATACACAGCTTACCAGTGTTATTAAAATTTCATGGGACAAGATTAGGCGAAAAAATGTCTTAAAAGTCTCCCTAGGGGGTTGATAATTTTAAAAAGGTTGAAAAACATTCGTATAAAGAATACAATATTTTAGGTGAGAGACTCAAAATCTAGAAAAATCATAAGGGGATAAATTGAAATAAAAAATGAACAAGGTGATGGTTATCAAGGATGTATGGAAAGCCCAGAATCTAGGTAAAAATAAAAGTCAACTGTATAAGTATAGTATCTGGCAAATAATAGTAGTTCGTGTAAGAAACAAAAGAGGGTTTTAATTGTGTTACAAGCTCCATATTGAGCAGACAAGAGACCTGCAAACCGTGTCCCATGAGGCATGATTTAAGTGAACTGAAGATATTTGGCCTGGGGGACAAAAGATTCGAGCTGACATGACAGATATCTCTCATATGAAATAGGAATTAAAAATAATTTATGTAAAGCTAATTTTTGCACGGCCTAAGGAATACCCTTTTTTGGTTGTTTTTTTTTTTTTTTTTTTTTTTTTTTT
>NW_011485279.1:9305-12724 GCF_000754665.1 Bison bison bison | reverse complement strand
TTTTTTTTAGCAATTAGAGGATGTCCAAATGTGGAGCAAGTTGCCTTCGAGAGGGATGAGCTTTCTAGATTATCAGGGTGGTATTTCTGCACTGAGCGGGACGGTAGATACGGCCTTTAAAATTTCTTCTAATTCTCAGATTCAGAGACTCCCTACTCATTTGAAAGTTACAGAGGTGGAAAAGATGGCTGACCAAGATGATCCCGGACAAAACACTCTCCCCTTGGTTTCAAAGCTGTAACCCCACATTATGGAGGATACTTGCTTGAGAAATCTGTCACTCAGGAACCAAATCAGGTATATCCATACTTCTCATTCAATTTCAATCTTGGCATACAGGGTGAGATGGCACAGAGGGAGTGTGGGGAAGTGCCAAGGAGGAGGTCTCAGAGACCAGAGTTAGAGAACTGCTCACATCTGTTTCATGAAAATACTGGTATGGGGCCAGCGCATAGGGTGAGTACACTTCCTTTCCTTCTTAATCTCTCCCCTCTAGGACTCAATGAGCCAGCAGCACATTTGATGCAGGGACGGGGCAGAGGGTGGTAATTTCAGATCAAAGGTTAGAGAGCTGGGGAATGAGATATGGAGCCCTCACCCTTTCTGAAAATTGAAACAAAGAAAACTTGAGAATCTAGTCCCTGGAACTGTGGCCCAGGAAATGCCTCAGGGGATAGGGCCCTAGCTGGGGTGCACCACAGTATCTACAGGGCTCTGAGTATCTCCCCGAAGCCTCTTGGTCAGCAGCATAAACCCAGTTGTTGGTTCTACTTTTCACAGAACATGGCCAGGCAGACTCTCCACAGCCCCTTTGCTAGAAATTAGGCTTCTTCCAGCTGCCATGGAATCAAACTCCACTCGCTTTCCTCTTGCTGTTACCCTCTCTCTGCCCTTGGCCAGAGGTAACTTATTACTTTACAAAACAACCTTTTCTTCCCTGTGCCACACCAAGTCCTATTTCACTCCCACCCACTCACTGAAGGGCTCATCACCAACATAGATCTGTGTACCAGGGCTGGGACTGCAGCTGAGCCCACCAGAATGTTGCCGGCACTTCGAGATTTTTCTCTCCATGTCCTCCCTTG
The DNA here is from genome assembly GCF_000754665.1 of Bison bison bison. Lineage (NCBI taxonomy): Eukaryota > Metazoa > Chordata > Mammalia > Artiodactyla > Bovidae > Bison > Bison bison. Next base: position 11,639 of record NW_011485279.1, on the reverse strand, counting down.
AGTCATGCTCAGGTCTGCACTCTTAACCTTGGGACAGAAAAGCCAGAAATCGCTCAGACCCCTCCCTGAAAAGTCCTCTTTCTCCTTGGAACAGAAAGCACTTTCAAACATGGCTTTCCTGTTTTTTTGTTTTTCAGTTTTCTGGTGGGTGGATCTGGAGTGGGCATCCCGTTTGCACATCTGGTAGGGGCACTTTCCAGATTTTCCTCATGACTCAGGATCAGTTTCTGACTGTTAGGCGGGGCCAAGTCTCCTGAATTTAATGCAGGGCACCTCCCCCTGTGAGCAGAGCTTGGTACAGCCCAAATAGTTTTCAGGTTAAGAAAGCCAGAATCTTTGTTCAGCCGCACTTACTGGACAGACTTGGTAGAGGTTACCTGGTGAAGAGCAGCAGCGGCAGCAGCAGCGGCAGCAGCAGCAGCAGCAGCAGCGAGTCTCCTGGGATAACTCAGGTGAGGAGAGCGGACATTCACAAACTCATCCTGCAATCTTATTTGCTGGATAACTGAGTTTATAGGTAAACTCCACAGCTATCATTTTACAGTTTGTCTGGATTGAATATGTGTGCATAATAACAGTTTGAAAACTTCAAAACTAATGGAATTTTGGATTGCTTCTTTTGGTATGTCTAAGGGGGTAATTGTGGATGTCTGACCATGATATTTTTCTGGTGATATCTGCTCAGGGTTTGTTTGTTTGTTTTTTTGTTTGTTTTTTCCATTCCTGGGAGGCTAGTGTAGGAGGGAGACCACATTGTCAGGGCTTTATTCTAGCTTCTGCTGATCCCCAACCATGGACACATTGTTGAAACGCAGGCAAAATCTTGGAGCCACACTCTGTGCACAAGGTCTTTAAGCCTTGGCAATGGGGTGCCTGGACGGTGCACTGCAGCGCAGGAGGGAATGGCTGCAAGGTCTTTCCTGTCTGCAGAGCTGGGACCCTCCTGTCCTGGTGACAGGTTGATCTCGGCAATTTTAGGATAGCCTTGGTTTTGTTTTCCTCCGATTTTTGCATTGGTTTAAACTTTGATTTTCAGTTGGGGCTCTCTCCACAACCCTCAACTGCCCTGTTCTTGGGGCTCAGCTGGCCCACTTGACCAGAGCAGGCTGGGGTGAGAAGGGACTGGAGCATTGCAATTGAAAGTTAGTTCTGAGGATTTGGAGCTTGAAATATAGTGAAAAGCACGGAGGAAAATTCCGCAGGTTCTGCCATTCTGACAGTCACTTCTGGCTTCAAGATAAAGTATCCCTTGTCTGTATTAATGTTTTTATCGAAAATCGCCTAATATCTCATTTGCTAATCATTGTTGTGACATTAAGGACGTTTTATAATCTGAAGGAATGTAGAAAAAGAACCTATGGGGGACGGCTAACTGGCATTCCTCTTGCAGTTTGTGTGTCTGTGCGTGTGTGCGCACACACGCGCGTGTGCCTGTATGAATACTTTGGATTTGAATAGCATTCTTTCTTTATCCTTGAGTCCTTAGCAGGCGAGGGAGAAGTCTAAACACTTGTGTCGTCAGGAATAGGTTAAAAAGCAGGCTTTCTGTATCCTTGGGAGTTTTCAGTCCCCAAATTAAAAGCAGAAAAAGCCCCTTTGTGACCCCCAAACAGTGTTTCTTTGATTAGCCTTGATTTGAAATCATCTCACCTTCTGACAGCAATTCAAAAACAAAACTCCTAAGTGCATTCTCGTAAGAAGAGGACAATACACATTTTCACAAGCAATGTCCTGAGGTTTTGTGTTTGCATGCTCCCCCAGCCTCTGCTTTTTTTTTTTTTAAAACTGTGGTTAAAAAAAAGAAAAAGACGAGTCAGGAGGTCCAGGTTTTAGTCACTAACTGTGTAACCTTGGACAAGTCCCTTTACTTCCCTGTAAAAGCAAGGAATTGGACTAAGCAATCTACCTCTAAGAGTCCATCTAGTGTAACATTCTAGAAAAATTGAAAGTAGGTTTCTGAAAGGCTGTAAAATTAGAATTATAGGATGGGCTTATTCAAGCCAAGAGGGGGAGAAAAGGGTTAGGGGGGCAAATCAGCCAGAATGGAGAGGTGGAACAGAAGGGAGGTACTAAAAGGCAGAGGGGCCATTTTACATTGGTCTTTTGAATGTGAGTGTCTTATATGTGATTAAATATCCTCACTTCCCAATAAGGACAAAAAAGAGATTTGATTTGCTCAAAACAAGTGTTTCCTAATACTACTGCTCTACATTGGTCTTCTCCGTAATAGTTAAAAAGCACGTTCATATTCCTAATTTTGTTAGCTGTCCCCAATAACACCCTGAGGTGAATGGGGCAGCTATTTTAGTCCCATTGCTCTTATGGGGAAACTAA
>NW_011485279.1:6863-8853 GCF_000754665.1 Bison bison bison | reverse complement strand
TCTCCAAGCCCTGTTTCTCTCATCCCACACAGCTGCAGGAGTGAGGATAAGGGGTCACCCACTGTGCTGAAAGTGGCTGTGACTTCATGTCAGGGCAGAGTCAAGTCTTGAGTGTTCAGTTTGCTCTGAAAACACCTAATTGCTTTGACCTCCAAATTTTCCCCAAGTAGAGCACATGGGGAAAACTGGGGGAAAAGGAGAAACCAGCCAGGAACAACACCCTGGGGGCCCCCTTCCCTCCCTCTCTCTTTTCCTTAAATGCCTTACCCTCCCTTCTCACTCATCCCAATCAAAACCAGTTTATAAACTGCAGACTGGATTTCTCCTATCAGATCATCACTCTTGAATAAACTGAGAAGAATACACTTCTTAGAGCAAAATCTGGTTTCTATTCTAAGGCTGACCCACAGGTAAAGAACAAGTGATTTTCCTCTTAAGAGTTTGTCCAGCTGCCCAAGCTTTCCAGTCCAGGGAGCAGCAAAAGCTCCCTCTCCTAAGTGCGACCTCGTGTTCTACGTGGCAGGCTCCCTCAATTTCCCTTGGCAATTCTGAACTCACCACACCCTGGGGTGTGGAGGAGCCCTGCTCAAACAGAACTGCTAAAGACCATTATCTCAATACAAAACTCCACACTCTTTTTCACCCAGCCTCCCATAATACTAGCCCTCTGAGACGCAAGGTCCCTCTTCTTTAATGCTAACGTTCCCTTCATTCCCTTCGTTAGCTGGAGGCTCTCTTTCGTAGATATTCAAAGCAGCCCCAGCTTTGATTCTGTTTACCGACTTTCCTATATGTGGTCTTTAACCTAGAGGCTCCCTGGCTTCACAGCTCGATGCAGCAAGTTAGCAAAGAAGGAACATTCCCTTCTCCATTCTCTTATGCCCTGACAGGGCAAGTTGTTGATGATGAACCCAATTCAAGTTTCTGAGTCTCTGAAAGTTTTCTGAGATGCAATGGGATGAACCCTGGGATGTGAAGGGTTCAGATTTTCCCATGCTTATCAAACCATGGAAATAAAGGGCCTTTTCAGTATTCACCAAGGCAATAAATTCTAGGCAGAGTGCCTCAAAGTTAGGTATCATGTTTGCTTTGGAGGGTTTTCCTCATCTGAGCTAAAAACAAACAAACAAACAAACAAAACCCCTTCTTTAAGAAAGCAGTGAGCAAAGGAAGCAGTGTGGTGTGATAAAAGTCAGTACACTAAATCTGGTGTTACAGAGAGCCACCATTTTCTAGCTGCTCCTTGTTTGAGCAGCCATTTCTGAAGATACAAAATGAAGGACCCAGATAACATCTACTAAACTGAGCTACCATGAAGGGAATATGAGCTGAAATGCACCCATCAAGCAATAATTTGCCACACAAACATGAATTTTCTCCATAAGGCATTCATCCATTCTACAAATATTTCCTGATGGTTGTGTGCCTAGCTCTGTGCCAGGCAGTGAGAGGGCTTACAGTGTATATCTTGCATTTATGGAGCCCTCTCTATGTATTCAAAAACCTGTACACTAACCATCTCATTAGGGACAGCCACGGAGTAAGGAGGATAGGATAAATAACCCCACTCCCCTGATGAGAAAATTGAGGCACAAAGAAACCAAGGTCACAACAAATGGAATATAATTCTCCTGCTGCTTAATCAGAAATTGGGGTCAATTCTAGTCTGCAAGTCCAACAGGACGTGGGACTACAATTGTACTCTAACCAGAACCAGTCAAAGTTGAGGCTGGTAGCTTGATTTTCCTTATTTCTTGTGCTCCTCCAGAATACTTGTGCCCTCACTCAAAGGCCTGAATGATCTGCACCAGCTGTACATCCTGCCTCTGATAAAGTCAACTGGGATCATACCAGTTTTGAAAAATTAAACTTGATTTTCTTTTCAGTTGATGCCATTCCTGTCTGTAGACAGGCCCTCTTGATATAATGGGGATTCCATTTGCAGGTTCCTGCCTGCCTCCCCAGTTGACCGACTAAAAAGGGAGACTGG
>NW_011485279.1:5552-6439 GCF_000754665.1 Bison bison bison | reverse complement strand
CTTAGTCCTTGGCTTCAGAGAAAGGGTAAGTTTGTTTACATATACTGGAGGTTGCAAATAACATCAAATTAAAGATTTTTTATGGTTTTCAAATAGGGAGACTTCTTCACCAGTAAGGCATTTCAAAGTAATGCTGAAGGAACACAAAATGAGATAAAGAGGTCTGATTAATATTACACTTGTATAAAATAGCAACTGCCTCATTATTAACTAAGTTTTGAACTGTGCTACTACACAGATACTCTTGAAAGAGCTAATTAGCTTCCCGCCAAATTTGGCCCATTTTTTAGCAGATACTCTGACCTTAGCCTGATTCTTTTGTTTCAACTCTCATGTAATCACAGAATGTAGACACAGTTACCCTTAAAATAAATTTTTGAAATATTTGGTGCCATATAAATTTTACATCCCTGCACATTTAAACATTGACTGTCATGAGAGGATCATTAAAATCACTACAAATATATCTTTGTGAATCATGAAAAGGCATGGAAAACCCTGCTATTTAAAATCAAATTTGCCTTTCAAATTACCCTCATAATAAAAACCAGTTGTTAGGGACATCTGAGTGTGGGGCACTCTGATAGACATTGCCTAAAGAGCCACTGTATTAATTCTCTATTTAGCCATGATTATTTTTTTCAGAAAAGAAAGCAACAGTGTATTGCCAAGGGATAAGAATCTATAGTTTACCGAATTAGTATAATTGAATTTTAGAGTCTGCCTTTTATTGCAGGCAAATGATTGCACGCTAGACTTTTAAGAAGAAAGACACATGCAAACCTTCTATCTTTCCTTGTCTTTGGAGGCCATCTGCTGAGCTCTGTTTCCTGTGTTAGTCTCCCTGGCCAGTAATAATGCGGAACTCTTTAATGATAAGAGGAAAG
>NW_011485279.1:4463-5169 GCF_000754665.1 Bison bison bison | reverse complement strand
CAATCTTAACATTTATTATCTATTTTTCCAGTAAGATTGTTAAAGTGCATATTAACCCATTTGACAGATGAGGAAACGGAGACCTGGAAATGATTTGGATGCCTTACCCCAAGCCCCAAACTAATTTGTTGCAGAGTCTGAGATCTTCTTTCCTTGAAAATGGTGACTTCTCCTCTAAAGCTAAACTCAAGTTGCCTAGATCCAGGAATAAATCACTGGGATGGCATCTGTTGGTCTAATCTCAGATAATCTTTCAAAAACTTGAGAACTTCTTCCCTCAATAACAACAATTTTCTCATTCTAGACTTAGTTTGACATAATGGGTCCTCCTCTGAAGTTCTTCAAAAACCAGAAGTACCAGGAACTGAAGCAGGAATGCATCAGGGATGGTAGACTTTTCTGTGATCCAACCTTCTTGCCTGAGAACGATTCACTTTTCTACAACCGACTGCTTCCTGGAAAGGTGATATGGAAACGTCCGCAGGTAACTTTGTGGTTTCAATTCCTGTCTCCCTCTTGATCTCTTTCATCATAATTCTACTTGATTCACTATTTCACTCATACAGCCCACTGCGTATAGACCAATTTAGCAGACAACTTTAATTTTTATAACATAGTATCCTTTTTATGTTTTTAGAGCACAGAAAAATTGAGAAGAAGGTGCAGAGATGTCTCATTTAAACACTACCTCTCAGAGTGGTACTTT
>NW_011485279.1:0-530 GCF_000754665.1 Bison bison bison | reverse complement strand
CTTCTCAACCTAAGGATTGAACCCATGTTTCCGGCTTTGCAGACAGATTCTTTACCGACTGAGCCACCAGGGAAGCCCAGATTACATATGAGGGACCAGTAAAGGAGGAAACATATCTCTCTGTGCTAATAGAAATTTCCAACACCCAGTTGAATGTAACACTTTTGTAGTGTAGTTTGGGCCTAGACTGCTCATGAATTCCTTTTTCTTCCCGGAGATCACATCCCTTTACTTGAATAGTCCTAAGTGTTTTTAGCTGTTGGCACAATCAAAGGGAGTTGAATAGGCCCGTACTCTTACCATCTTTCCTATTTATATTAGATTCTGAATTAAAAAACAAAACACTAACAGCTTTAGTAAAGTATAATTTATATATCATAAAATTTAGAAACTTTATCAAAGCTATGATTTTTTAAAAATTTACAGCTATGTAAACATCACCACGATCCAGTCTTAGACCAATTGCATCATCCCAATACAATCCACTGTGTACATTTGCAGTGAGTAAAACCCTCCTATTTCCAGTCATA
>NW_011485278.1:10868-11683 GCF_000754665.1 Bison bison bison | reverse complement strand
CTTTCTTCTTTTGGCCCCCAGCCACTCTCATCATCTGTGTATTTCTTCTTTCAACAAACTTTTGTTAGACTCCCATCTGTTGCCAGGCCCTGTGCAGCGATGGGGGACACACAAAATCAGTGACTCACTGGCCCTGCCTCGGGCCCTCGTCATCTGCGAGAATGCAGTGACAGCTCAGAGTACTAAGTGTTACAATAGCGTGGAGCCCAGGACAGCGTGAGCACACAGAGAAATGACATGGAGTACTAAACTGATGAAATAGATCGTGTCTGAAAAATGGGAGAGGAAAAAAAAACGTTTTGTGGCCTAACCTATGCTGAATACCTCCTGGCGTTCATTTTCAGCATGTTCAGTTTGCAGTCATGACTCAACATTATACCAAGGTCGATGGTCTCTGACCTGCTTCCAAGGAGGAGAGTAAGTGGTGGCAAGCTCCCTCATCCTGTCATGGATAAGATAAATGAAGGGGAGCCATTCATTTCTGTAACTTTTGTCAACACCAATATTTACATGTTTCTGCACATGCGTCTAGTCCACAGAACTGGAAATAATAAGTATGCAATTAAAATGGCTGATTTTGAAAGGTCATTCTAGCATCTTTCAAATAACTTGTCGGGAGGGAGGCTCAAGAGCGAGGGGAATGTGTGTGTGTGTGTGTGTATCTTATTCACTTTGTTGTATAGCAGAAACTAACACAACATTGTAAAGCAATTATACTCCAATTAAAAAAAAAACCAAATCACTTGTAAAGTCGATAGGCAATATGAAGAGGCTTACACTGATAAGAAAATGTTAAAAACTGCAGCGTAGAGCCT
>NW_011485278.1:8890-9061 GCF_000754665.1 Bison bison bison | reverse complement strand
TCTTTAACTTCACTAACAGCGGCACAGGAGTACAAGTGAAGGTTTGATGAACAGAGAACCCACTGCCTTGAATGTGTAGAAGCCTGTCTTCTATGAAAGGAAAAAAAATAACAACAGGATTTTATATATCTTATATTTCCTGTACTCCTGTGTGTATCACACATTTTATAA
>NW_011485278.1:2625-7456 GCF_000754665.1 Bison bison bison | reverse complement strand
TGTATCTCCATTGCTGCCCTGCAGACAGGCTCATCAGCACCATCCTTCTAGATTCCATATATATGCATTAATATATGATATTTGTCTTTCTCTTTCTGACTTACTTCACTCTGTATAATAGGCTCTAGGCTCATCCACCTCATTAGAACAGACTCAAATGCATTCCTTTTTATAGCTGAGTAATATTCCCTTGTGCATATATACCACAACTTCTTTATCTATTCATCTCTTGATAGACATCTAAGTTGCTTCCATGTCCTAGCTATTGTAAACAGTGGAACAATGAACATTGGGTACATGCGTCTTTCTCAATTATGGCTTCCTCAGGGTATATGCCCAGTAATGGGATTGTTGGGTTGTTCGTTTTTTTTGATGTTGAGTTGTATGAGCTATTTACATTAGGTTGGCCAAAAGGTTCATTTGGGTTTTCCATAAGATGCTATGGAAAAACTCAAATGAACCTTTTGACCAACTCAATATATTTTGGATATTAACCCCTTATTGATTATATGCTTTGCAAATGTTTTCCCCCATTCTGTAGGTTGCCTTCTTGATTTGCTGTGCAAAAGCTTTTAAGTTTAATTAGGTCCCGTTTGTTTATTTTTACTTTTATTTCCAATATTCTGGGAGGTGGGTCATAGAGGATCCTGCTGTGATTTATGTCAAGAGTGTTTTGCCTATGTTCTCCTTTAGGAGTTTTATAGTTTCTGGTCTGACGTTTAGATCTTTAATCCATTTTGAGTTTATCTTTATGTATGGTGTTAGGAAGTGTTCTAATTTCATTGTTTTACATTTAGCTGTCCAGTTTTCCCAGCACCACTTATTGAAGAGACTGTCTTTTCTCCATTGTATATTATTGTCTCCTTTGTTGTAGATTCATTGATCATAGGTGCATGAGCTTATTTCTGGGCTCTGAATTCTGTTCCATTGATCTATGTGTCTTTTTTTGTGTCAGTACCATACTGTATGGTATTGCTTATAGGTAGAATCTAAAAAATAGACAAACTAGTGAATATAATAAAAGAAACAGACCCACAGATACAGAGAACCAACTAATGGTTACCAGTGGGGAGAAAGAAAGGGGGAGGGGCAATATAGGCTTAGGGGATCAAGAGGAACAAACTATTATGGATAAGATAAGCAACAAGGATATATCGTACAACACAGGGAATAGAGTCCGTATTCTATAATAACTTTCATTTTTAAAATATTTTTAAAAATTGTGAATCATGATATTATATAATTATAATTTATAATTCTTATTCTTATAATTTTATTTATTTATTTTTGCTGTGTCTTCATTGCTGGGTAGGCTTTTTGTCTAGCTGTGGTAAGCAGGGGTTACTCTCTAGTTACAGTGCCCAGGCTTCTCATTGCAATGGCTTCTCTTGTTTCAGAGCATGGGCTCCAGGGTGTGCCAACTTCAGCAGTTGTGGCACAGGGGCTGAGTAGTTGAGGCTACCAGGCTCTAGAGCACAGGCTCAATAGTTATGGTACTCAGGCTTCGTTGTTCCATGGTATGTGGGATCTTCCCAGATTGGGGATCGAACCCATGTCTCCTGCATTGGCAGGCAGATTCTTCACCACAGAGCCACCAAGGAAGCCCACTTTGACAACAGAGACTGCACATTTTCCTAGTACAACAGCTGGAGCTGTGATTGTCTGGGGAACCTGCCTAAGGATCAAGGCCTAGTCAATTCATTACTTGGGAACTCAATACATATAGGTAAATTTTGAGAGGGACTGAATCTTACCATAAAGAGAACTATATGTAAAAATCTGGATAAGTAAATGTTTTTCCTGCTTAAAGCATCAGCAAATCCATGGCAGAGTTGGCACAAGCTTAACTGTCCAGCCACTGCAATCTATTTTCCTAAAAGATACCTGCTGCCAAGGGAAGTGGATTATACATTTGATGGACAAATGGTATTGTCCAGCATGAGAAGGTCTTTTGCAGATTCCTGGTCAATATGGTATAAAAACACATGCTTCTCATTTTCCCTATGTTAACCCACTCCAGTCACACACAAACTCACACATCAAATGCTGAATCACAAACACTAAGGCAACTGAGTTTGTGATTATATTTTGTTGTTGCTTTTGTTTTCATTGTGATTTTTTTTTTCTTCAGGAGAACTCCTGTGGATATTTATGTTTTTTTTTCTTTTTTTGCTCCTTAAACTGTTAGCAATGTCTCTAGAATTACCATAATAAGAATGAATTAATATATCATATTAATAATCATATTAATATATCATAACTCTAACTAAATTCTTGAAAATCTACACATGAATAACCATCTAATGTGAGCACTGATAGGCCAGAAAAGCATTAGAGTACATAATTATCAAATATCTTAAGTATGAATGCACTACATTGGGGGGAAACCTCAATTTGCACAACACAAAAATGAGATTCAGACATTCCCTAAATTGATCTATAGAGTCAATGCAATCCCTACTAAAATTCTAGCTAGTTTTTTTATGCAGAAAATGACAAGCTAATCTTAAAATTAATATGGAAATGCCAGTGTCCCAAGATAGCCAAAACAATCTTGAAAAAGAACAAAGTGGGAAAACTCACAGTTTCTGATTTCAAAATTGAGTACACAGTTACAATAATCAAGACAGTATGATACAAGTATAATGACAGACTTACAGATAGATCAGTGGAATGGAATTGTCCAGAAATAAACCCTTACATCTATGGTCAACTCATTTTAAACCAAGGTACCAAGACATTTTAGCGGGGAAATAATGTTTTTTTCAATAAATGGTGCTAGGAACACCTGTGTATAGGCACATGGTTAAAAGGATGAAATTGAACCCATAGCTCACATCGTATACAAAAATCAACTAAAAAAATCTATCAAAGACCAAAATGTAAGACCTAGAACTATAAAACTCAGATGAAAATATAAGTGGAGTTCTTTGTGATCTAGGATTAGGTGGGGCTTCCCGGGTGGTTCAGACGGTAAAGAATCTGCCTACAACGCAGGAGACCTGGATTCAATCTCTGGGTTGGGAAGATCCCCTGGCAACCGACTCCAGTATTCTTCCCTGAAGAATCCCATAGACAGAGGAGCCTGGGGTCGCAAAAAGTCAGACACAACTGAGCAAGTAACACAGCACAATGATTAGGTAATACTATATATGACACCCAAAGCACAAAAAACAAGAGAAAAAAACAAGCCAACAGGTACACACAAGAAAAGATGTTTAACATCACTAGGCACAAGGAAAATGTAAATCAAAACCACAGTGAGATATAACCTCACACTTTGTAAGAATAGCTATTATCAAAAAGAGAAGAAATAACAAATGTTGGAGAGGATGAGGAGAAAAAGGAACCCTTGTGTTAATGTAAACTGGTGCAGTCACTATGGAAAACAGGATGGATGTTCCTCAAAAAATTAAAATGAAGATTTCCCTGGTGGTACAGTGGATAGGAATCCATGTGCCAATGTAGGGTATATAGGTTTGATCCCTGGTAGAGGAAGATTCCACATGCTGAGGAGCAACTAAGCCCGTACACCACAACTACGGAGTAACCCCCACTCTCTACAAACAGAGAAAGCCCTCTCGAAGCAATGAAGATCCAGTGCAACCAAAAATTTTTAAAAATTAATTAAAAATGAAATTGCCATATGATCCAGCAATTCTGGATTTTTTATTTCTGGATAAATTCTGGATATTTATCCAAAGAAAATGAAAACAACAACTCAAAAAGATATATGCACCCTCATGTTCATTGCAACATTATTTACAAATAGCCAAGACAGAAAAACCTAAGTGTCCATCAATGGATAAACAGATAAAGAAGCTATGGTATATATGTACAATGGAATATTATTCAGCCATAGAAAAGAAGGAAATCTTGCCATTTGAGACAACATAGATGGATTTGAGGGTATTATGCTAAGTGAAATAAGTTAGACAGAGAAAGACAAATATCATATAATGATTCCACTTATATGTGGAATCTTAAAAAAAAAAAACAAAGCGAACAGACTGATGGTTGCCAGAGGTGGGAGATGGAATGTGGGTGGGAGACATGGGTGAAGGAAGTAAAAAGGTACAAATTGTAAGTTATGAAATAAATAAGTCATGGGGGTGTAATGTACAGCAGAGTGACTATAGTTAAAAACATTTTACTGCACACTTCAAAGTTGCTAACAGAGCAAATCAAAGTGTGGTGATAGACGTTAATTAGGCTTATTTAGGTAATCATTTCCAAATATACAACTACTGAATCATTATATCATATACCTGAAACTAATATGTCGATTATATCTCAATTTTAAAAGAGAATTGAAAACAGAAACTCAAAAAAAAGAGAGAAATAGGTAAATTTGACTCCAAAGTTAAAAAGCCTTGTGCTTCAAATGAAACCATCAATTAAATGAAAGATAATTCACAGAACAGGAGAAAATATTTGCAAATTAATATTTTATAAGGATCCTTGAATCCAGACTACATAAAGAACTCTTACAACTAAACAGTAAAAAGAGAAATAGCCCAATTTAAAAATGGGCCGAGAATCTGCACATTTATCCAAAAAAGATACAGCATACAAGTGGCCAATAAACACACGAAAATGTCCTCAGTTTCACTAGCCATTCGGGAAATGCAAATCAAAACCACAATGTGAAACCACTTCACACCCACTAGAATGGCTGGAATCAAACAAGTCCTCAGAAGATGTGGAGAAAATGGAACCCTCCTACAATGATGATACGAATGAAATGTTACAGCTGCTTTGGAAGTCAGGGAGTTCCTCAATGATAAAACTCAACAGTGACTCTATGACCTAGCAAATCCACTCCTCCATA
>NW_011485278.1:1099-1624 GCF_000754665.1 Bison bison bison | reverse complement strand
CTAACCATCTCATCCTCTGTCGCCCCCTTCTCCTTTTGCCTTCAGACTTCTTTACCTCCAGGAATAGATTATTCTGGTTCCAGATTCTGAGCAAAGGAACGTGAGTCAAAGTGACCTGTGAGCAAATCGGACAGTGCAAACATTTGAACAACAAACCACAGAAATGATTTGTCTCTTTGGAGCATGGCTTCCACTTGTGGTCTATTAAATAAGATCTGGGGAAAAGGTTATCCCCAAGTCTTTATTGAGGGAAACAAACAACTGTCCCTTCTCACTGATCTCTAGACTCATTCATCCAGGCTTTAAATACCACCTACGAGGCTGATGACTCCCAAGTTGATATCCCCAAGCCAGATCCCTTCCCTGAAGACCAGATTTCTATATCCATTTGCCAACTCAACAACTCTGCACGGACACTGAATAGACACCTCAAAATTATTAGGTCCTAAACCAAACTCTTTTTTGGGCTGTGCCACATGGCTCATGGGATTGAACCTGGACCTATAGCAGTGAAAGCATTGAGTC
>NW_011485278.1:742-999 GCF_000754665.1 Bison bison bison | reverse complement strand
ATCCAGTGTTCTTGCCTGGAGAATCCCAGGGACAGGGGAGCCTGGTGGGCTGCCGTCTATGGGGTCGCACAGAGTCAGACACGACCGAAGTGACTTAGTAGCAGCAGCAGCAGCACTGAAATTGTAGTTTCTCTTTGGAGAGCTCTCCTAGACCTCTTCTTTGTTGTTGTCAAGTCACTAAGTCATGTCTGACTCTTAGAACTGTAAGAGTTGCGATCCCATGGACTGTAGCATGCCAGGCTCCTCTGTCCTCCACT
>NW_011485278.1:0-642 GCF_000754665.1 Bison bison bison | reverse complement strand
GAGTTGGACACGACTTAGCACTATCTTTCTTAACGACTGTTTAAAAAAAAAAAACTAGAAGGGATCCTATTTTTCTCATCTGCCTCTTGCTGACAAAACTTTTTTCCACCTTCCCTTTTCAGATTAATGCAAAAATTATCTGAAAACGGAGCAGACAAATCTCCATTAAGTTGCTGGCTCATAATTTTCCAGAGATGAATACACAAATGTAAATTATAAGTGCTGTTAATAAGTCTGGTTTCCCAGTATCTGCGGGGTGAACCAGACAACTTAACTTCTTCCTGGCAAAGGCAGCAATATCACTGGTAAATATTTGAAAGTCAGAAAGGAGATAATTACTTTTCGAAGTACATTTCAGCATATTAAAATGTCACTATATTTGCTAATTCAACTATTTTATAAAGCCCCAAACTTTATTGTAAGTATAAACTGTTCCTTCTTTCTAATATGCCATGAGCTTTTTATTTTTTCATTAACACGTGCATGTACATGTGCTTAGTCGCTCAATCATGTTCGACTCCTTTCAACCCGATAGACTGTAGCCTGCCAGGCTCCTCTGTCCATGGGATTCTCCAGGCAAGAATACTGGAGTGAGTTGCCATGCCCTACTCCACGGGATCTTCCCGGCCCAGGGATGGAACC
>NW_011485277.1:5294-5686 GCF_000754665.1 Bison bison bison | reverse complement strand
TGTGTTAGGTCGGTAAGTGTCCCAGTGGTTTGGGAGTCAGTCTCCATGATGTGAAGTATCTGTGCAGTTCTCATTTGTTTCTGTCTGGAAGACTTTGGTCTGTTTGGAGCGTCTTTGTCACAGTGTGTATGGTTATGGTCTCAGTTGTGTTTGAGGGTCTGAGACGAGTTGTACACTCTCTGTGCAGAGATTCAGTGAGCTCTTTTTGGTGTCTCTGGGTATCTATCTGAGCTGTTTGGAGCCTTTGTGTTAGATGTAAAACCTCTTATGTTCTTGGCTGTGAAGTCTGTGTCCGGGAACTGAGGATTTGGAAGCTGGCAGATATGATTCTGAAGCCTGGAACCTGACATGCTGACTGTGTGTTGTTGAGTGTATCACTTGTCTCCTGAAAT
>NW_011485277.1:0-943 GCF_000754665.1 Bison bison bison | reverse complement strand
TGGTTGGATCTCTTTGCAGTCCAAAGGACTCTCAAGAGTCTTCTCCAACACCACAGTTCAAAAGCATCAATTCTTCAGCACAAGGAAATGCAAAGGTAAGGTGGTGGTGGTTGTTCATTTTCAATCGCTGGGTCGTGTCCAACTCCTTTCAGGAGACCCCATGGACTGTAGCACCCCAGGCTCCTCTGTGGTCCACTATCTGCCATATTTTGTTCAAATTCATGTGCGTTGAGTCAGTGATGCTATATAACCATCTCATCCTCTACTTCCCCCTTCTCCATTTGCCTTCAATCCTTCCCAGTGAAAGGTTGTTGCTGAACCATGAAAGACACTGGGATTCTTGGCCTCTGGAGGAGAAGACTTCATTCCGGGGCCAGAGACAAGCCTTGATCACTCAGAGCTTTTGTGTAATAAAGTTTCATTAAAGTATAAAAGAGATAGATAAAGCTTCTGATATAGACATCAGAAGAGGGGACAGAAGGAGTGCCCCCCTGCTAGTCTTTAGCTGGATTTTATATAGCTACTAGCAGTCTGCTAATTAAAGAAAGGCAATGTCTCAAAACTCAGAGAATGGCACCAGGCCCTTCACCCACAACATGCATTTTCAGATAACATTGGCGCCAGGTGAGTCATCCTGGGCCATAAAACGGTTGACTTGAATCTTGAAGAAAGGCAGATTTCCATACAAATATATAGTTTCATTGACGTAGATTAGAAAACCTAAAATGGAACTTTTATTTTCATTTTACTTGATTAATTTGGAGAATAGTTTATCTATAAGAAGAGTAGTTTTTTGGGGGGTGTTCACATTCCACAGCACGTGTGTCCTTAGTTTCCTGACCAGGGATTTAAACCACACCCCCTGCACTGGAAGGCAGAGTCTTAACCACTGGGGAATCCTGAAAAGATAAATTTTATACTACTTCTATACTACTACTTTTGA
>NW_011485276.1:4963-5395 GCF_000754665.1 Bison bison bison | reverse complement strand
CTTCAGTATTCTTGCCTGGAGAATCCCCATGGACAGAGGAGTCTTGTGGGCTACAGTCCATGGGGTCAACAAAGAGTTGGATGTGACTGAGCACAGCACAGTGGATAGCTGAATCACTTTGCTATACAGCAGAAATTAACACAACATTGTAAATCAACTATACTACAATAAAATAAATTTAAAAATAAAAAAATAAAAATATCCCTAGCTCAAAGACAAAGTTGGACAGGATCTGATGCTTGTCTCCTACTCCCTTGTTTGTGTGTGTGTGTGTGTGTGTGAGTCACTCACTCATGTCCAAGTCTTTGCAACCCCATGGACTATAGCCCACTAGGCTCCACTGTCTAGACAAGAATACTGGAGTGGATTGCCATTCCCTTCTCCAGGGGATCCTCCTAACCCAGGGATCGAATCTCAGTCTCCTGCATTGCA
>NW_011485276.1:0-687 GCF_000754665.1 Bison bison bison | reverse complement strand
TCCTCCCTTCATTCCTCTGTTCCAGATATTACTAATCACTAAGAAGAGGTGCATTTAATAAATGACAGTTTGTCTCTACTGAAAAACAACAGACCTTTAAGATTAATTTTTTTTAGATAATTTAGATCTGGATATGAGGTTAGTAGAATAATTGGGGTGGGGGGCAAGTGAGAAGGCCTGACAATAGGTAGAAGAAGGTCCTTGGATAGAAGCTGTCAGAACCTGAATGCCTACTTAGAAATTCTGTCTGAGTGGCTGCAGTGACCTCATTCTTTTGTTGCCCTTTTTTTCTTACATTGGTTGATGGTGTCCCCTGTAGTGCTATAATTTCTTTTCATTTTGACTTATCTTCATCTTGCAGTTAGATAAGGTATGATGAAATATGGCCACTAAAGTGAAGGTGAATGAGATACTGCTCCAAAGAGAAATATATCAATAAACAGAGTCATCTCCAAATTCCTTAGAATTATAAACTCAGGCATTGTAACATCAGTTACTAAGTTATGTGTATGGGTTTAAGAAGCTACCATTTAATGTTTTAAAGTAACAATATCTGAGAGTTGGGTAGGGTTGTTCATTTCTTTTTCTGGAAGTCTTACTGATGAATAGTGCTGAATTCAGCTTTTTTTCTATTCTTTTCTGGTCTTTATAAGTAATCGATGAAGTCTAACCCTGAACCTAATGTTT
>NW_011485275.1:4637-5237 GCF_000754665.1 Bison bison bison | reverse complement strand
ATGCTTTAATCAACTTTAATGTTTAAGTAAACACTAGTTGAACATTACCCTTCAATTGCTCTGAGACCAGTGACTTTGTGATGTCACAGTTTTGTTTTGTTTTGTTTTTACTTTGAGGACCTCTGTGATGGTCTAGAGAGTTTCTCTCTGTAGGCAAGCCAAGCAGCAGTTGAAGTTGCAGTGTGTAAAATCAGACAAATGAGAAGGGTATCTGAAGAAAGATTCTCTGAGATGGCACATATTTATTCAGAAATTCAAGACGGGCCTCCTAAGGATGAATCAACTGGTTCAGAAACCTACCTTAGACATTCTTTGTATGATTATACACTTACTGGGGATTCAGTTTTGAGATCTATGACTGAAGAATATGTTTTTCAGGCTTTGTTTGAGGATCTTGTGATAAAAAGGCCATGCTACATATATTCCGTCTCTGAAACAGATGAGGTGAATGATTTTCTTTCACTTACATTTCCACACAAACTTTGGAATATAGTTGAAAGTGATCACTTTGAATCTATTTGGTGGGATGAGAGAGACACATGTATAGTGATCAGTGAAGAACTCTTTAAGAAAGAAGTCTTAGAAAGAAAGGAGCCTTTC
>NW_011485275.1:0-554 GCF_000754665.1 Bison bison bison | reverse complement strand
TCATGTAGGGAAATCTTCACCTAGATTTTCATCAAAGAAATACAGAAAACTCTATTTGGTATTCGGGAAATATATGAAATATAACTGTTTGATGTTTGCCGTTTAGTTCAGATCTTAAATTCTGAATCATGGAAAATTATCTTTCATGTGTGCAAATCTGGAAAGTTTTTCACATGTGAAAAATTGAGAATTCATATGAGAATATTTCTCCCCAGATTGTCAAATGTTAAATACACAGAATTCCAAATCTCATATCAGAAGACCTTCATTCAAACTTTCTTGATGAAAATATAGAGAAATACAGAGCTCAGGCATGAAAATCTATGGGCAAATTCTATATTTCTTCTAAGAAAATTAACACAGGTTTTTCACATGTTAAATAGACAATATTCAGTATTTCATGAAGCAAAGATCTCACAAGTATTTTCAAATAATAAATATGCAAAAATTCCATGTTTCATGTGACCATGTTTGGATATGTGAAGTAGACATTTTTGTATTTCCTGTCAAAGAAACTGCATCCAGATTTTCATAACTCTAACATATCCAAACAT
>NW_011485274.1:5018-5442 GCF_000754665.1 Bison bison bison | reverse complement strand
CCTGGACTGGAGGAAGCACAAGCTGGAATCAAGATTGCCAGGAGAAATATAAATAACCTCAGATATGCAGATGACACCACTCTTATGGCACAAAGTGAAGAAGAACTAAAGAGATTCTTGATGAAAGTGAAAGAGGAGAGTGAAAAAAATGGCTTAGAAGCTCAACATTCAGAAAACTAAGATCATGGCATCTGGTCCGATCACTTCATGGCAAATAGATGGGGAAACAGTGGAAACAGTGTCAGACTTTATTGTTCTGGGCTGCAAAATCACTGCATATGGTGACTGCAGTCATGAAATTAAAAGATGCTTACTCCTTGGAAAGAAAGATATAACCAACCTAGACAGCATATTGAAAATCAGAGACATTACTTTGCCAACAAAGGTTCATCTAGTCAAGGCTATGGTTTTTCCAGTGGTCATG
>NW_011485274.1:0-516 GCF_000754665.1 Bison bison bison | reverse complement strand
ACTTCACTTTCACTTTTCACTTTCATGCATTGGAGAAGGAAATGGCAACCCACTCCAGTACTCTTGCCTGGAGAATCCCAGGGACGGTGGAACTTGGTGGGCTGCGGTCTATAAGGTCACACAGAGTCGGACACCACTGATGTGTCTTAGCAGCAGCAGCATATCGTATGAATATGGATGCAAAAGTCATCCACAAAAGAAAAGCAAAGTGAACCCAGCAATTATATGAAAAGTATACACCAAGAGATTAGAGATCTCTTCAAGAAAATTAGAGATACCAAGGGAATATTTCACACAAAGATGGGCTCGATAAAGGGCAGAAATGGTATGGACCTAACAGAAGCAGAAGATAGTAAGAAGAGGTGGCAAGAATACACAGAACTGTACAAAAAAGATCTTCATAGCCAAGATAATTACGACGGTGTTATCACTCAACTAGAGCCAGACAACCTGGAATGTGAAGTCAAGTGGGCCTTAGAAAGCATCACTATGAACAAAGCTAGTGGAGGTGATGGA
>NW_011485273.1:4895-5306 GCF_000754665.1 Bison bison bison | reverse complement strand
TTTTGAAAATAAATTTGAAAATTGAATGATATAGGAAAAAAAATTGTGAAACAACTTACAAAAGCTTACATAAGATAAAGTAGACCATCTGCATAGCCTTATATCTAATAAAGACATTAAATCCTTAATTAAATCTTATAAAGAAAACTTAAGCTTCAGATGGCTTTACTGGCAAATATTTCCAAATATTTCATGAATAAATAGTTCTAATATTACATATGATTCTAGAGAAAAAAAAAAGAAGAAATCTTGTCCATTTGTTCTATGAATCAGATAATCTTGATTGAAAACCTGACAAGAACATTTGAAGGCTGTAGAAGGAAAATAAAAATGGAGTCAATATTGGTAAAAGAGCAACTTTAAAATGGAGCCAGGAGGTCCATTGAGGAAGTGTGACTTATGCATGTCTCA
>NW_011485273.1:3678-3904 GCF_000754665.1 Bison bison bison | reverse complement strand
TCCTTCAATTAAAATCTTAAATTTTTTTAAAGAAATAAAGTATAAAGACTTTTTTAAGAAAGAAAATATGAGTACAATTGATAAATTCCTAGAACATCAGATCAAGGGGAGAAAAGAAAAAGCAAGAGATGCTACAATTGATTAACTCATGAGAGAAAAAGAGGGCAGCACTACCAATCCTACAAATATCAAAAAGATAAGAGGACACTAAGAAAAATGTTTTGAA
>NW_011485273.1:0-695 GCF_000754665.1 Bison bison bison | reverse complement strand
GCCCAGTTGTGGATGTGACTGGTGATACAAACAAGGTCCGATGCTGTAAAGAGCAATATTGCATAGGAAGCTGGAATGCCAGGTCCATGAATCAAGGCAAATTCAAAGTGGTCAAACAGGAGATGGCAAGAGTGAACGTTGACATTCTAGGAATCAGTGAACTAAAATAGACTGGAAAGGGTGAATTTAACTCAGATGACCATTATACCTACTACTGTGGGCAGGAAACCCTTAGAAGAAATGGAGTAGCCATCATGGTCAACAAAAGAGTCTTAAATGCAGTACATGGATGCAATCTCAAAAACGACAGAATGATCTCTGTTCGTTTCCAAGGCAAACCATTCAATATCACAGTAATCCAAGCCCATGCCCCAACCAGTAACACTGAAGAAGCTGAAGTTGAACTGTTCTATGAAGACCTACAAGACCTTTTAGAACTAACACGCAAAAAAGATGTCCTTTTCATTATAGGGGACTGGAATGCAAAAGTAGGAAGTCAAGAAACACCAGGGGTAACACGCAAATTTGGCCTTGGAGTATGGAATGAAGCAGGGCAAAGGTTCATAGAGTTTTGCAAAGAGAACGCACTGGTCATAGCAAACACCCTTTTCCTACAACACAAGAGAAGACTCTACACATGGACATCACCAGATGGTCAACACTGAAATCAGATTGATTATATTTTTTGCAGCCAA
>NW_011485272.1:4872-5479 GCF_000754665.1 Bison bison bison | reverse complement strand
ACATATAGACTGAAAGTGAGGGCATGGAAAAAGATATTCCATTCAAATGGAAATCAGGAGAAAGCTGGGTAGCAATGCTCATATCAGATAAAATAGACTTTAAAATAAAACCTTTTGCAAGAGATAAGGAAGGACACTACATAATGATCAAAGGATCAATCCAAGAAGGAGATATAGTAGTTTTAAATATGTATGCACCCAAAATAGGAGCACCTCAATACATGAGGCAAATGGTAACAACTATTAAAGAGGAAATCAACAATAGTACAATAATAGTGGGGGACTTTAACAGCCCACTTACACCAATGAGCAGACCATCCATGCAGAAAATTAAAAAGGAAATTCAATCTTTAAATGAAACAATAGACCAGAATGATTTCATTGATATTTAAAGGACATCCCACGTGAAAGCAGCAGAGTACACTTTCTTCTCAAGTGCACATGGAACACTCTCCAGGAGAGACCACATCCTGGGTCACAAATGAAGCCTCAGAACATTTAAGAAAATTGAAATTGTATCAGACGTCTCTCCCAACCACAGTATTATGACATTAGAAAATAATTACAGGGAAAAAACTGCAGAAACAATAGTACATGGAAGATAAAC
>NW_011485272.1:0-772 GCF_000754665.1 Bison bison bison | reverse complement strand
GATTCCCTCCATCTTCATCTGGCTGGAACTCCTTACCTTCAGCTCTCAGGACTTGTCTTTATCTAGGGAGCTTCTCTGTCCTTCTGAAATTAGATTATTTCCTGGTATGTACTGACAAGTCCATATAATTACCTTCTCTCTGATAGAAAGCACTTGCCAAGTTCCTTGTCAGTGCTTGTTTTATTGAATGTCTCCAAACAGACTAGGAGTCACTGAGGGTGGAGATTGCATGTGTCTTTTCCACCCTTGAATCCCAGAGCCTAACATAATCTGGGAGACACTGTTTAACATATTCAGTGTCATAGTTCAGTATCAGATGTTAGAATGGGGAAATAATCAGTTATGAAATCATACATCAAATTCTTGTTCATCCAACACAGGTTGAATCTAAATGGAGGCAGAAGCCCTAAATAGACATTTCTACAAAGAAGACATACAGAGGGTCAACAAAAGCATGAAATGATGCTCAATGTCATTAATTATTATAAAAATGCAAATCAAAACTACAGTGAGGCATACAGAATGCCCATCACCAAAAGAAATCTACAAACAATAAGTGCTAGAGAGGTTGTGGTAAAAAGAAACGCTAGTGCACTGTTGGTGGGGATGTACATTGGTACAGTCACTATGGAGAACACTATGAAGTTTTCTTAAAAAACTAAAATTAAAACTACCATCAGTTCAGTTCATTTCAGTCGCTCCATCGTATCCGACTCTTTGCAACCCCATGAATCGCAGCACACCAGGCCTCCCTGTCCATCACCAACTCCCG
>NW_011485271.1:4750-5540 GCF_000754665.1 Bison bison bison | reverse complement strand
CCTGAGTTTTGTGCTCTCCCAGGTCCGAGCAGCTCAAGTGATGAGGTGTTTGGCGAGCGCCAATGCTGCGACTTATCGCCTCCCCGCCACTCGGTTATCTGGGTGTAAAACCGGCGCACCTTCTCAGGCAGATGTTAACCGTCCAGACCCCCAAGAAGTTTTAGTTAGCAAAGAAGCCTGCTTACAGTTTTATAGATAATGTCTCTCTGAGGCTGTGATTGCCCGCTTCTGGCTCTGGCTGCCTGTCACCGGAGGGGGAAGATCTGCAGCCGGCTGTCTCTGTTCAGTCCTTTGTTCCGTGCGTGGGCCAGGCGGTCTTAGGTTAGGGCTGGCTTTTCGCGTGGTAGATATCCCACAGTCTGGTTTGCTAGCCCAAATTATTTCGCTCAGATAGTGCTCAGGGTATTCAGGCCAGATTCTTACTCTAAGCGATGCAGCCCACGCTGCGCCTCCCTGCCCAGCCCCCGATTGCTAATGGCGCGTGCAGGCGTCTGCGCTGCTTCTCCGCTGAGGGAGTTACCTCAGCGCAATCTTCGAGTTTTAATTGTTTATTTATTTTTTCTTCCTGTTATGTTGCCCTCTGTGCTTCCAAAGCTCGGCACAGATTCGGCAGTGAGAAGGTTTCCTGGTGTTTGGAAACTTCTCTCTTTTTAAGACTCCCTTCCCGGGACGGAACTCCGTCCCTCCCTCTTTTGTCTCTTTTTTGTCTTTTATATTTTTCCTACCTCCTTTCGAAGAGTTGGATTGCTTTTCTGGGTGCCTGATGTCCTCTGTCGGCATTCAGAAGTTG
>NW_011485271.1:0-623 GCF_000754665.1 Bison bison bison | reverse complement strand
AACTTTGGTATCATTGTGTACTTGGGGTTGCCGGTAAAGAAAGGTTCATGTACATTTGGGAAGATACCGAGAGAATCTGGAGTGTTTCCTTGGAAGACGCTGAGGTCTCAGTGGGCCATGTGCATCACTGGAATTATCCCTCTTTTTCATAGTCTTTGGAGATTTCAGTGTTTGACCTGGATCACTCACTGTAAATGAAAATATGGTGTCTTGTGTCTGTGGATCCTTGGCTGTCCTCTTTTGTATTTTGCCTCATGCGTGAGTTATCACGGCTTAAAATGCTTTGTGTTTGCATAAGAGGGTTAGAGGCTCATCATGGGCTCTGTGGACACTCTGTTGGACACCATGAAAGTTTGTAAGTTTGTTTGAGTCCCTCTGGGAAAATAGGAGTACTAAGGTTAAGATCACAGAATACTTGTTATAAGGTGGTCCTGCTCAGTCGGGATCTCTGGGCCCAATCTGCGAAGAGTCATAAAGTCCTGTGACGTAGGGGAAGATGGCTCCGAGAATCAGAGGGCAGCGATACCACAGTGATCTGCAACCTGGAGGCTTGTCCTCTAGAAGATGCAGCTGCAACTCTCTTGCTGCCAGGCCAGTGCTGGGTTCTCTGTTATCCACTCCTG
>NW_011485270.1:4439-5150 GCF_000754665.1 Bison bison bison | reverse complement strand
TCACAATTGCAAAGTCTCTTTTGCCAAGTAGGGAAGATATTTATAGGCTGGGGATTAGGACGGAGGGTTCTTTGAGTTGGGGTGGGAACATTATTCTGCCTTTCAAGATAGGCTTTGTTTAACACTAAATTAATCTATTGGGCTTCCCAGGTGACATTAGTGGTAAAGAACGCACTTGCCAATAAGGGAGACATAGGAGACACAGATTCAATCCCTGGGTTGGATGATCCCCTGGAGGAGGGTATGGCAACATGCTCTAGTATTCTTGCCTGGAGAATCTCAAAGACAGAGGAGCCTGGTGGGCTACAGTTCATAAGGTCACAAAGAGTCAGACACAACTGAAGTGACTTAGCATGTATGCACACAAATTAATCTATTATAGACTTACTATTTTAATAAGATACCAAATTAAAAGTATCATTTACTGCACAATTTTTCTGATACTAGATGGAAACTTGTTGCTAAGAATAATGCATAATGATTTTCTGTGCTTTTAACTGTGGAACATAAGGTGAGTTCAAACTATATTAACTTCTACAAAACAATCACTGTATGAATAATAACATCTGAAGTTAAATTTGTCTTTTACTCAATAATTGATACATAATGAATAAATAGCTGTCACCAAAAAATCAGATTCAAAAGAAAGATACAGAAGTGAGTTTCATTTTCTAAAAGAATGATGCTTTTAACTCACAGTGATTGTTTCAA
>NW_011485270.1:0-558 GCF_000754665.1 Bison bison bison | reverse complement strand
TTATGATCCACACAGTTAAAGGCTTTGGCATAGTCAATAAAGCAGAAATAGATGTTTTTCTGGAATTCTCTTGTTTTTTGGATGATCCAGCAGATATTGGCAATTTGATCTCTGTTTCCTCTGCCTTTTCTAAAACTAGCTTGAACATCAATAGTTTTAATTTATTTTTATTTTGCTTTGTGTCCTCTTGAACTTATCCATGGCACGGTTTTCTCATTGCTCAAGGCAAAATTTTATGGATATATTTATTATTTTAATATTTCAAATTATATGAGCAATTAATATTTTAATAGTATTTACACATATCTTCTTTATCCATTCATCCTTACATCCATAAATCTAATTAATTTGTTTCCATATCTTGGATACTGTGAATATTATTACAATGAATCAGTTCAGTCAGTCGCTCAGTCATGTCCGACTCATTGCAACCCCATGAATCGCAGCATGCCAGGCCTCCCTGTCCATCACCAACTCCCAGAGTTCACTCAGACTCATGTCCATCGAGTCAGTGATGCCATCCAGCCATCTAATCCTCTGTCATCCCCTTCTCCTCCT
>NW_011485269.1:9787-10435 GCF_000754665.1 Bison bison bison | reverse complement strand
TGTGAAATTCTGAGGGGGGAATAATGCCCAGTATTGGGATGAAGGATGGTAGGGTGGATGAAAATAAAACTAATTGGCTGCATTCGTTTATCTTTTTTGCCCCCATATTTCTGAATACTGAATCTGTTACTGAGGAAAAGCAAGAGGAAATTCCTTTCCATTGGGGTCAGTTGGGCACCCACTTCTAGACCATTTGCCCAGAGTCCTACTGAAAAGCTCTACAGTTGGTATGGCTGAGAACCAGACAAGGGGTCGTGGCCCCTTCGTGGACAGCCCCGGAGCAGGGTCGCCAGCGTCTGCGCCACGCCAAGACACCCGAAGGGAAAACCCCGACTCCGACCTGGAAAAGTTCCGCATCCGCTTCAGAACGTTTAGCAGCTCGGACGAATCCGACCCGATCAAGGCTCTGAGGAGGCTCCATGAACTCTGCAGTCTGTGGCTGAGGCCGGATCTTCACACCAAGGAGGAGATGGTGGACAGGCTGGTGCTGGAGCAGTTCGTGATGTGCATGCCGCCGGACATCCAGGGTCTTAGTCAAAAAGTGTGGTGCCGAGACTTGTAAGGATCTGGAGGAGGTGCTGAGAAGAAGCAGAAACTGACGAAATGGGTGAGTAGGACCCTAGTGACCTGTGAGACGGAACGGTGGCA
>NW_011485269.1:6953-7041 GCF_000754665.1 Bison bison bison | reverse complement strand
TTGAATGAGTTGAGCAATGGTGTCCAATATTGGGATGTAGGGGAGATGGAAGGGTGGAAAAAAATGAAACCCATTTGTTTCTTTCTTT
>NW_011485269.1:5133-5804 GCF_000754665.1 Bison bison bison | reverse complement strand
CTGCCAAACCAATATGGTGGCCTCTTTAATGGTTCTTCCTGTTGGAGTCTCCACAGGAAATGGAATCTACCCAGATTATCCACAGTGGTTCCTTCCATGCCCTTTAGCCTATCAGTGGGATGGTGAGTTTATGGCCAGAAATCCCTGGAGTTTAACCCAAATCTCTATAAATATAGACATTTCAGCTCCAGACACACTTTAAGAGCCAGTGCCTGACCTGAGGAGGCTGAAGGCAAGAGACCTGGAAGGGGTAAGCAGTGAGTGGGCACGTCCAAGGAGGATGCCTAGAAATCAGGACACACGGCTGGGTTTCCAAAAGATCTTGCTTTCTGTTCATCTTACATTAGCTGGGAGACCTTGTGACAGGAGATCTTCCTCTAACCCCACGTGTAATCCAGCTCTTCTGCAAGGGGAGAAGAATGTTTCCACACATGTTGCTGTGAGGTGGCTGGTTTTCTTCAATGGTTCCTGAGCGGCACCCTATGGCCATTTAAAAACTACATATATGATTATTATTAGTTTTAAGTTTTTTAATTCATTCATTTTGGCTGGGCTGGGTCTTCTTTGCTGTGAGGGCTTTCTCTAGTCGTAGCTAGTGGGGACTACTCTGTAGCTGAGGGGTCTGGGCTTCTCATTGTGGTGGCTTCTCCCATGGCAGAGCTGGGAGTCTA
>NW_011485269.1:0-1150 GCF_000754665.1 Bison bison bison | reverse complement strand
TCAACATGAATCTGCCACAGGTATACACATGTTCCCCATCCTGAACCCTCCTCCCTCCTCCCTCCCTGTCCCATCCCTCTGGGTCATCCCAGTGCACCAGCCCCAAGCATCCAGTATCGTGCATCAAACCTGGACTGGCGACTCGTTTCATATATGATATTATACATGTTTCAGTGCCATTCTCCCAAATCCTCCCACCCTATCCCCAAGATTTTTTATATGGAGTAGATGATAGCTGCGGTTTGTTACATGGCCATTATTATGTGGAGATATCATCCCTCTGTAAGGCTTCCCCAGTGACTCAGTGGTAAAGAATCCGCCTGCAGCACAGAGGACCCAGGTTCGATCCCTTCATCAGGAAGATCCCCTGGAGAAGGGAATGGCAACCCACTCCAGTATTTTGCCTGGAGAATCCCATGGACAGAGGAGCCTGGCAGGTCTGTTGGGTTGCAAAGAGTCGGACATGACTGAAGCGACTGAGCACCCACTCGAGCATTTAAAGTAACTGTATTCTTTTGGAATTATGAACTGTTATGTAATGTAATATTAATGCCCTTTTGAACACTGAGATTCTAGGGTGTCTCAGCTTGAAAAGATTCTTCAAGGTAGCACTCTTTCATCCCACCTGGCTCTCCTCCAACAGAAAGGAAGAGAGCTCATTTGGAGCAGAATGGAGATAATGAAGTATTTCTTTTCAAAGAATCAGCGTTTTCTTCTATTAATTAGCCTGGGAATTAGTTGGGGGCGGCAAACTCAAGGATGATATTGTAATAGATACTGGTGTCTGGATGCTCGCACTTAAAAGCCAATACAGAGGCCAGGTTGGGGGAAAGAAAAGTTAGCTTTATTTTCGATGCCAGAAACTGTTGAAAGTGAAAGTGAAGTTGCTCAGTCATGTCCAACTCTTTGCATCCCCGTGGACTGTAGCCTACCAGGTTCCCCCGTCCATGGCATTTTCTGGGCAAGAGTACTGGACTGTGTTGCCATTTACTTCTCCAACAACTGTGGAGGGCGGGGCACTGTGGCCACTGCTGAGTTTTCCAAATTTGCTGACTTATTGAGTGCAACACTTTCACAGCATCATGTCTGAGGATTTGAAATAGCTCAACTGGAATTCCATCACCTCCACTAGCTTTGTTCATAGTGATTC
>NW_011485268.1:9707-10425 GCF_000754665.1 Bison bison bison | reverse complement strand
TACTTGAAAAAAATTTACCAGACTCTACAGAGTATGCTCAGACAAGACTTTTATTCAAAGGCAAGTGATGTGATGAGGGCAAGGGAGAAAGAGTACAACAAACATCCAAAATTGACGAGCCATGGAAGTCCAAGAGCCATTCAGAGCTGAAGCTTGGAATGACCTGAGTGAGGAAATCAGCTTTGGCAGAGCTCAAAGAGAAGTTCTCAGGGGAGTGCCTTTAAAGCATGCCATGTCAAATTGGTTAGGCCAGTTGCCAAGGATCAGTAAAGAAACTGACCCTGGAAATCATCACACGAGTTTGGGATCTTAAAAAGCACACCTTCAATCCCACTACCCTTACTTAAGCCAAAGGTCAAAATGCATCCCCAGAGGTGAAGACAGTTTTTCTGGCATAGCCATAAAGCCATTCTATCTCGATATGTATCGTGTCCTTTTTGATGTTCTTACTATAGAGCACGTGTGTCAGGATGCATCTGGTATCAGAGTGTTGGGAATGCAATGCCAAGAGTCATTAATACAGTCAGGTCACCTTACGACTCTGTCACTGCTGAGAGGAAGGAGGGCCTGTCTTATGTTTCATCTACTATTTCACTAACATGGAATTATTTGAAATTCTATGAAGTTTAGCAACTTAAATTTTATGGTTTTATGTGTGAATCATACGAAATACTATAGCTACCTTTTTAGGAGTACAAAAAGGCAGAAAGAAATGAAC
>NW_011485268.1:5181-5634 GCF_000754665.1 Bison bison bison | reverse complement strand
ACAAACACACACTCTAATCAGTCTGACTGACTTTGTCTTCTCAGTCTGGTTCTGCTACTTACTGATCCTGTGAATCAGGATATATTATCACAATTTTACTCATTTTAAAAAGAGTCTTAAGAATAGTTTTTGCCTCATTAAAAATAACAAAGAAGTCATTGAGCTAATAGGTATACATATGATCACAGAATAATTATGGTGGATATTACTTTTTATTGTACATGGAAGGATTTTTATAATAAGTTTTCATAAAGATGGATCTTTCTTTTCTCTGTAGTTATTGGCATCCATTACTTTTAATGGAGTATTTTAAATTTTAAGAGATAGAAGCAAATACCTCATGCTTATATAATTCTTTTGTTTCAATTTTAATTATGAAGTTACTGAATAACATTCAAATGAGACATATGGGAAGAAAGATAGTTTACTGATTAATTCCTTAGGTATTTTTTA
>NW_011485268.1:4726-5081 GCF_000754665.1 Bison bison bison | reverse complement strand
CCCTCAGACTATTTGTCACTGTCATATCTTTGTAAGAACCATATATTTTAAAAAATTTTTGTAACATTCTTTTTTTTTTCTAATGTCTTTTTTTTTCTTTACAGTAAAAATATCTTAATTTATTAATTTTTAAATTTAAATTTATTTTAATTAGAGGCTAATTACTTTAAAATATTGTATTGGTTTTGCCATACATCAACATGAATCTGTCATGGGTGTACACGTGTTCTCCAACCTGAACCCCCTTCCCACCTCCCTCCCCATACCATCCCTCTGAGTCATCCCAGTGCACCAGCCCTAAGCATCCTGTATCCTGCATCAAACCTGGACTGGTGATTCATTTCTTATATGATGT
>NW_011485268.1:0-785 GCF_000754665.1 Bison bison bison | reverse complement strand
ACCGGCATCTCATCCAAGGCCATGGGGATCATGAAGTCCTTCGTCAACGACATTTTCGAGCGCATCGCTGGCGAGGCATCGCGCCTGGCGCATTACAACAAGCGCTTGACTATCACATCCAGGGAGATTCAGACCGCCCTGCGCCTGTTGCTACCTGGGGAGCTGGCCAAGCATGCCGTGTCTGAGGGCACTAAGGCTGTCACCAAGTATACCAGCTCCAAGTAAATATAATATGCCTACCCACTGTTAACGGAGAAGGCAATGGCACCCCACTCCAGTACTCTTGCCTGGAAAATCCCATGGATGGAGGGCCTGGTGGGCTGTAGTCCCTGGGGTCGCTAAGAGTCGGACAGGACTGAGTAACTTCACTTTCACTTTCACTTTCTATCCTTTCCCAATCTCCAGGCATACTGCCATCTATGGGGAAGTAGGAGAAAGGATATGGAGTGAGCAGTCAGTGACAGTGTCTACTAGAGTCTTCCTTTACAATTTTTATTTATTTTATATTTGACTGCACTGGGTCTTCATTGCTGCGTGCAGGCTTTCTCTGGTTGCAGACAGCAGGGGCCACTCTTCATTGCGGTGCACTGACTTCTCATTGCGGTGGCTTCTCGTGCTGTGGAGCACACAGGTTCTAGGCACATGGGCTTCAGTAGTTGCAGTGCGTGGGCTCAGTAATTGTGGCACACTGGCTTAGTGCTTCAAGGCATGTAGAATCTTCCTGGACCAGGGATCAAACCCCTGTGCAGGCGGATTCTTATCCACTGGGCCAGCAGGGAAGTCCC
>NW_011485267.1:6174-7327 GCF_000754665.1 Bison bison bison | reverse complement strand
TGACAGTACTTTCTCTTTCTCCAGTGGTAACCACAACTGATTTTTGAAACAGTAATCATCTTTTTTTTTTTTTTTTTTAATTTACATCAGTGAAGTTTGCTGGGGTCCAGCCCCGGTGGATCCAGGGAATTCGAAGGGGAGACAGCATCGGCGATCAGGAAACAATTGCTTAATTAAACGTTAATTAAGGATATAAAGAGTGGTTAAATAAGGATAGCTCAGTGAGGAAATTCAGTGGAGAAAAGAGGCTGAAATAAGGATAGCTCAGTGAGGAAATTCAGTGGAGAAAAGAAGCTGAATAATTCAGCCAGAAGGTAAGAGAAAGAACGACATGGGGAGACCAAGTTTCCGTGAATAAGGCCCGCACTTTATTTTCCAAAGTAGTTCTTATACCTTAAGTTATGCATAGAGGATAATGGGGGAAGGGGTAGAGTCATGCAGTAAGCCAGGCTTTCTTCCTGCAAACTTATCATATGCAAAAGTTTAGGTGATTTGCATCATCTTCTGGCCTGGAGGCCTGTTAACGTTTTAAAACCTTTTCTTCAGAAAACTTATTTTTCTCTAAAGGTGATTAATCAGGCGCCACCCTCCAAAAGCATTAAAGTTGCATTCCTATAGGGCAAAGGTGTGGTGGGCTACAACAAGAAAAAGAATTAACTCAAGGGTCCAAGGTTACAAACATTAAAGATACTACTTACACCAATTATATTAATCAATACACTGCCAGGGACACAGCAGGTAAGGGATATGGAGACTTAGCAGCAAATATTGGCCCAACAAGTGAAAAACCCTTCACCAATACAATTTCTAATCAATATTTTAACTGCTCAAAGGAATCTGTATTTAGACAGTTTAGAACATCTCATGCCTCTCACAGTTGGGAGGCTCTGAGCAATCACATGTGGCCGG
Organism: Bison bison bison; assembly: GCF_000754665.1. NCBI lineage: Eukaryota > Metazoa > Chordata > Mammalia > Artiodactyla > Bovidae > Bison > Bison bison. The sequence goes on along the minus strand of NW_011485267.1, from coordinate 6,418 downwards.
AAAAACCTATTCAGGCAGGCTAGAGGACTTCCAAAGGAGTTTGTAGGTTGAAACAGTATCACACCCAGGAATTTTTAACTGGAGCTTAAGTTAACTCTTTTTTTCAGAGAGAGGTAGTGGGGGACAGCCCCCCGTAAAGTCAGAGGTGTGGGTGACAGCACAAAGCAGAAAGTAGGCAGACTCTGGTTTTGGGGGTAGATGCTCGAGAATTTCCAGGGGGACTCCTGAGGCTCGATCCCACCTT
>NW_011485267.1:859-2627 GCF_000754665.1 Bison bison bison | reverse complement strand
ATGTGAAGAGTTGACTCATTGGAAAAGACTCTGATGCTGGGAGGGATTGGGAACAGGAGGAGAAGGGGACGCCAGAGGATGAGATGGCTGTATGACATCACTGACTCGATCGATGTGAGTCTGAGTGAACTCCGGAAGTTGGTGATGGACAGGGAGGCCTGGCGTGCTGCAGTTCATGGGGTCGCAAAGAGTCGAACATGACTGAGCGACTGAACTGAGCTCAACTGAACTGGAAAATATGCAAATGAAGTGATATACCTGATATCAGCAAGAATAAGAGAAGCTCAAATTACAAAGCTGAATCATCAAAATGCTTATCAAAGTAAACATCTGGGTGGCGTAATCAAATTTAATATAATGGTCTGAGTGTTTTTCATTTGCTTAACAGGCAACTGTATTACATATAAATAATGTTAAAACACAGATTCCTACTGAGTAGGTTGGGGGTGAGATCTGAGATTCTGAATTTCTAAGACCTCTCAGGTGATGCCTATCTGCTTATCTATAGGAAAAAATGGTTTTAGTATCAGGGGTCTTGCCCAAAGAGATCTCTCCATGAAGTTAATGAGTCATAATTTTCTAAGCAACTGAAAGATAATACACCAAAGCTTTGCTTGATTTATATAATAAAAACTTAAAAAACTAAAAACTACCTTTTAGGGAACAAAATCTGTTAATCTTCTCAATGTCTGTGTTAACGTGTACAATTTCATATACAGTGGCCCTGGCCTCATTCAATTTCCAGAACTAATTAGCTTATAGAAGGATAGCATCTTAAATGAAAGAAAAGCAGATTCCTTGATATAATCCCCCAAGTTCATAACACATATTTTCAAGTCTGCTTTAATGGTATCCATGGTCATTTACTATGGCAAGGGAAATCTCCAACTTTTCAGAGATGACTAGATCCTTGTTAATGTGAAGTGTAACCTCTAAGGATACAGAAACATCCAGTATTCAGCTTGAGAACTAGGAACATACATGATTAATGTTCTTTTTATCTGAATTGACTTTACAGTAGGACCACTGGATCCTATCACTCAACATTGCCTAGTTCCTGTGTCTAAGATTAACTATCCTCAGCAACGGGTATGATTCCTCCAATGTCTCTCTAACCTATAAAATAAGAACTACCATTGTAGGAGCACCTGACTAAAAGTCATTTGTCCCCCTCCTTCTTTGCCAGACAGTGCACCAAAAGCAAGACTAAATCCCTGAGGAAATGGCAGGGAACAGAGACACAGTCAAAGATTTGAAATCACGTTCATAACTGATATGTACAAAAAATACTTAAGGATCTTTGGAAATGACATAGTATTATTATAAATCTAACTGCATGATGAAGTTAATTAAAGCTGCTGTTCTAGATGAGATATGCTTACCAGAACAAATTAATACAACCTTGGCACCTAGGTGCAGCTTTAATGTTATGAATATTAACATGAATATATATATATACATATATATATTTAAATAGCTTTCCCTAAGTTAATACTATGATTTTCTCTCAAAAGCAGTCCAACTTCAGTTATACAAAAAACTTGGACAGCATAATGTATCAAAGACCCTATATATCTTGTTAAGATCCATGTACATATATATATATATATATAATTATCAAACCTTGAGATAAGCAATCTTTAACTCAGTTGTGTCAACTGCATAGAGGAAGTTCAACCTAAAAGTTGTAGGTTAATTAGTAGCATAAATTATTGATACTATAATCAAATTTTCTTTCCTTATTTTTTATAAAAGCAAACTTTCTTTA
>NW_011485267.1:0-759 GCF_000754665.1 Bison bison bison | reverse complement strand
TTTTTTTTTTTTTTTTCCAGTAACATTTACTGCCTAGGTGAACAAGTAAGTTGCATTATTTGGTATTTACTTACATTTGATGATCAAGGCTGAGTTTCATTTCTCTTGAGGTTTGGATAATTATAGCTTAGATCAAGTTGGACAGAAAGCAGAAAACCCTCATGTCCAGGAGAACGTGTGCCTAAAGGAAGAAACAAATGCAGCAAATGTTGGGTATTTCATTAAACTTGTTTCCTGGGGTGGCAGTTCTTAAAATATGGTTTCAAGACCCCTGGGGTTCTCTGAGATTTATGAGAGAATTTGCAAGGTCAAAATTCTTTCCAAAATAATCCTGAAATATGATGTGATGTGCCTTTTCACTTTCATTCTCTCAAGAGTATGGAGTTGAGTTTTCCCAAGACTGTAAGAGGTATGAATTCACATACATGGAATGGAGAAACAGAGATTCTTGATGTCTTCTATTTAGCAAGACATTAAAGAAATCTGCAAAACATAAAAATGTGTTTTTATTCGAATTTTTTTCTGGACATATTGCCACTTTTCATAAAAAATTTTATTTTTGTTAAAAAATACTAGATTTATTATTGCTATTTAAAATAAATTAATAATACAATAGTTTGAAAGTTTTCTGTTTTAATTTCTTAACCACTGATTATCAACAGATATAACACATAAACAAAAGCTCTGTGCTTCTTCACTGCTGTGTGTGTAGGAGCCTGGTAGGCTGCAGTCCATGGGGTCGCTAAGAGTCGGACATGA
>NW_011485266.1:9978-10430 GCF_000754665.1 Bison bison bison | reverse complement strand
GAAAAAAGAATCAATGTGTTAGAAGAAAGATTAGTTGAAAGCATCCAAATAGAGGAGCCAAAAGAAAATGAAAGGAATATAGAAAGCCAGTGGACACCATAAAGAGAAACTGTATGGACTGGAATCATAACAGAAGAAGTGAAGGAGAAAACAATTAAGGGCTGAGGACTTCCCTGGTGGTGTAGTGGTTAAGAATCCACCTGCCAATGTAGGGGACATGGGTTCAATCCCTGGTCCAGGAAGATTCCGCATGCCGCAGAGCAACTAAGCCAGTGTGCCACAGCTGCTGAAACGTGTGCACCTAGAGCCTGTGGTCTCCAGCAAGAGAAGCCACTGCAGTGAGAAGCCTGTGCACTGCAGTGAAGAGTAGCCCCTGCTTACCACAGCTAGAGAAAGCCCGCATGCAGCAAGGAGACCTAGCACAGCCGAAAATAAATAATTATAAAAAAGAA
>NW_011485266.1:5339-6759 GCF_000754665.1 Bison bison bison | reverse complement strand
CATGCTGCCTGAAACCACCAATGAACCCATCTCCTCTGTTCTGCATTTAAGAGGAAAGGTGACGGCAAGAATGGAATCCCAGGTGGGTTGAGGGGACAGATCCAAGCAGAAGGGATGATGTCCAGTGTAGCCATTGCTGCCTGGTTCTGTTTCCACTCATCAGAGAAGCTCCCAGATGCACCCCCAGAAGGTATCCCAGGGATGAATAGAGAGACTGAGAAGGGCCATAAGTGATGCAAGATAGAGCTCCCCCATCGAAATTCAAGGTCACTAAAGTGCTGCCCCCTTTCCTCATGCCCCCTCAGGCTCAAGATTCCCATGATGCAGCCCTGTGGTCCACACAAGCCCACCCTGAGGCCCCCTCACCCTGATTCCGTCTTTTCAGCACAGACGTGGAAGGAAGCATCTGTGACACACAGGCCCCAGGGTCCACACTGAAGCTCAGAGACAGCTTCAAGAGCCACCCACGGCCCACCTTAAGGTCTCAGTAGGGCCAACACTGAGGGCAGCTAGAGATTAGTCCACAGCCCTGCCACATCCCCCACCAGAGGGACCCCTCATCCCAGTCAGCAGACACAGCTTCTCTGTCCCGCCATGCCTGTCCTTCATACTTGAGACGGGAGAAAAGACAGTTGAACACATGCTTTTCTTCCTCTAAATATGCTAATATTTATCCATTATTTATGCAAGAATCACTTCCTTGTCATCTGGTCCTCTCATTCTCAAGCCCCATGACTGTACCTGACCCCGTCTCCTTCTATATCTGGACTTTAACACATTAGTGATAAAAACTTACTATAAATATCAAAACCAAAATTTACACTCAGTTGCTGAAGTAAGACCAGGATATGCTCAGTCACTTAGAATTGATGCTCTACTCCCTCTTGGCCCAGAGTCATCATTCCTTACCCAGTTGTGGAGTCCACACCATCACCAGAAACCACCAGCCAGACACTGAGAATACAGGACGTGCTTCCTGAGGTCCAGTCATCCCTCCCACAGGGTGACACAGGGATGCGTTTAGTGAACCAGGTACACATGGTCTCAACTTGGGATGGAGATCTCACAGGTAAGATGCTGTTAGCAGCTCCAGACCCTTTATAGAAAGGGATGGGCTATAAGGAGCGGCAAACTCAGGGCTGGCAGCCTGTCCCCACAGCACCCTCTACCCCAGAGCTGGGGGTGCAGGGTCAACATGGACCAACTCACCCTTGGGAGAAGCTACATCTTTCTGACACATAAAGAAATCTCAGTATCCAATCTCATCAAAGATTTGAAGGAGGAAAGTTTTAGGGAGGACACTAACCCAGCTGTGTCCACAATGAACATGAAAGAGTGCAGTACAGGTTCAGGAAAACAGGCTTGGGAGCCAGACTGTCTGGTCTTGACTCACAGTTTAGCCACATGCCAAGTGCAGGCC
>NW_011485266.1:0-1926 GCF_000754665.1 Bison bison bison | reverse complement strand
TCTCCCAGTGACTCATTCTGGCCAATGAAACGTGGGTGTTGTCACCTGTGTCACTTCTGAGTAGAGGCATGAAAACCCCATGCGACTCTCTGGTTTCTCTCTTTCCTGCCCCAGAAGCTGCGTGTTCCACATGGTACACGTGTAAGCGAGTGGAGCCTCACTGACCACAGCACGTTTGCAGGTTGGTAATGAATGTGTGTATGCATGTGTGTGTTCCTTCTGAGATTTGGGAGTCAGTTGTTCCAGCATCAGAACAGAGCCTATTCTGAAGACGTGAAAGGAAGACAAAATCTGCCACATGAAGCAGGTACTTTTCTGGATCTCCTCTTCCTTCTGTGTCTTCATCCTAAGCTGCTCCCTCAGGTCTCAACTTGATTCCTCTTTGGGGCTTGGTTGATTCCTAATCACCATCACTGATTGACCAACAACTGGATCCAAACTTCTGCTTAAGAGCATCCACACCTGGTGCAGCTCCTCCTCCCTTTGCATCAGTCTGTGCTGACAGTTGTGCTTCCATTTCCCCATTTTTGTCTCTGAGCATCTTGACCTTCATCCTTAAACAGCTCTCCTTTGCTCTGAGTTAGTCAGTTCATCATCTTTGATCCTGTTTTTACATTCCACCAATCCTGTACTAATGAAAAAGCAGCATGTACTTTCCAAACCTCTTCTGTTTCTTCTTGATTTCTGGAACAAATCTGATTCCTGGATTTAGTTCTCCATGTAGTTCATTAAATTCTTCACCTTTTGGTAAGAAATCATTTTGCTGAATTTTTTTTCCCTCAACTGAAGCAAATGGCACATTCAAAACCTATCTCCTTGTGACCATGTAACCGAAAGTTATGTGTGAGGGGTCCTGCTGCTAACCGCTCAAAAGCCAGTATACAGGCCAGGTTGGTGGAAAGAAAAGTTTGTTTTATTTCAGATGCCAGCAACTGGCGGGGAGGGTGGTGGACATCTGTACAAGGGCCGACTCCACCCACCCCATGACAAGAAGAGGGTGAGAGCTTCTATAGCAGAGCTGGGGTTGGGGGAGGTTATATGCAGAAACAGCACAGTCATCTCTAACGTCATCTTCAAATTGGTCATTAGTGGTCTGATTAGCATCATCATGGTGGTTTTCAGTTCAGTTCAGTCGCTCAGTCGAGTCCGACTCTTTGCGACCCCATGGGCTGCCGCACACCAGGCTTTCCTGTCCATCACTAACTCCCAGAGCTCGCTCATACTCATGTCCATCAAGTTGGTGATGCCATCCAAAACATCCACTGGTTGTTTTAGGTACAGCTGATCTTTAGTGCCTGGGTGTACTTGTTCCCATGTCTTTGTGGTCAGTTCTCAGAATTGTGGATGCTCAAGTCCTGGATACAGTGTGGTCATCATGTAGTTCACTGCTCCACCTGGTGTTTTGTGTCTATAAGACAGCTCACAGGACATGGCTTAGAATATCATCTATAACCCTTGAGAAAGAACTAAAGGTCCTTGACTGTGCTTAATGACTACATTATTAATATTTAGTCTCCTCTGACTGTTTTCCTTTGTTTCCACGTTTCTCGCTTCTCCAATTAAACGTATTCTTTGACTAAAGTTTTCCACAGGCAAAAGGCAGGCAGAAGACACGGTGAGGGGGCAAGGATCATAGAGTCCTCTCTGCTTCAACTGCAGCCCTAGGGCCCCCCCTGGGACTTGGAAGGGGCTGGTGCAAGGAGAGGCTCTGAAAAATACGCTTCATTAACTTCACGATTAACCCACCCCTGCTCAGAGCTGATGTAATTACCAACTGCAGAGCTATTGAGTTCTTGTGGGTGGTGATTCTTAAACCACTGCAACCTAAGGTTAGTGCCTCTGGGGTGGCACTCAGAGTTCAAAGCCTGAGTGATTGCTCAGACTCAAAGTCTATGAACTGAGGCTCTATTGCACATGGAGCTTTGG
>NW_011485265.1:4746-5298 GCF_000754665.1 Bison bison bison | reverse complement strand
AAATAAATCAAAGATGACATAAATAGATGGAGAAATATACCATGTTCGTGAATTGGAAGAATCAATATAGTGAAAATGCGTATAGTACCCAAAGCAACCTATAGATTCAATGTCCTATCAAGCTACCAACAGTATTTTTCAGAGAACTAGAACAAATAATTTCACAGTTTGTATGGAAACACAAAAAACCTGGAATAGCCAAAGCAATCTTGAGAAAAAAATGGAACTGGAGGCATTAACTTTCCTGACTTCAGACTATGCTACAAAGCTACAGTCATCAAGACAGTATGGTAGTGGCACAGAGGCAGAAATATAGATCAATGGAACAAAACAGAAAGCCCAAAGATAAATCCATACACCTTGGACATCTTATCTTTGACAAAGGGGCAAAAATATGCAATGGAGAAGAGACAATTTCTTTAGCAAGTGGTGCTGGGAAAACTGGTCAACTACCTATAAAAGAATGAAACTAGAACACTTTCTAACACCATACACAAAAATAAACTCAAAATGGATTAAAGACCTAAATGTAAGACCAGAACCTATAAAACT
>NW_011485265.1:0-629 GCF_000754665.1 Bison bison bison | reverse complement strand
CAGATATGCTGATGACACCACACTTATGGCAGAAAGTGAAGAGGAACTAAAGAGCCTCTTGATGAAGGTGAAAGAGGAGAGTGAAAAAGCTGGCTTAAAACTCAACATTCAAAAAAACTAAAATCATGGCATCTGGTCCCATCACTTCATGGTAAATAGATGGAGAAACAATGGAAACAGTAAGAGACTTTATTTTCTTGGGCTCCAAAACCACTGCAGTTGGTGACAGCTGACATGAAATTAAAAGATGTTTGCTCCTTAAAAGAAAACCTATGACCAACCTAGACAGAACTAAAATGCAGAGACATTACTTTACTGACAAAAGTCTGTATAGTTAAAACTCTTGTTTTTCCAGTAGTCATGTATGGATGTGAGAGCTGAGCACCGAAGAATTGATGCTTTTGGACTGTGGTATTGGAGAAGACTCTTGAGAGTCCCTTGGACTGTAAGGAGATCAAATGAGTCAATCCTAAAGGAAATCAGTCCTGAATATTCATTGGAAGGACTGATGCTGAAGCTGAAGCTCCAACACTTTGGCCACCTGATGTGAAAAACTGACACATTGGGAAAGACCCTGATGCTGGAAAAGATTGAAGGCAGGAGGAGAAGGGGAGGAGAAAAGATGATAT
>NW_011485264.1:5161-5585 GCF_000754665.1 Bison bison bison | reverse complement strand
GTCATATAGTTGAAATCATATAGCATATAACCTTTTTAGACTGAGTTCTTCCACTCCTGGCAGTGTGCATTTAAGTTTCCTTCATGTTTTTTGTGACTTGATAGCTCATTTCTTTTTAGCAATGAATAATATTTCATTGTATAGATGGACTACTCAATAGATATAATTTTTGATAGATCAATTGGTGGAAAAGATCACAAATACAAGAAAAACAGCAATCCTCTCAACACAAAGTCTGTAAGAAAGCTAGATTTCAGGATGCTTCTGTGTAATGTACACAGTGTGGCCAACAAAGAAAATTCAACAACCTGAGAGTTGAATTTAGAGTATTAGCTATGAGACAAATTATGTTTATTACAGAAAATTCTCTCTTAAGTAATTGCGTTTGTAACAGGATTCAGTTGGGACTTCCCTGGCTGTCCAG
>NW_011485264.1:0-1161 GCF_000754665.1 Bison bison bison | reverse complement strand
GGAAAGATGGAGGGCAGGAGGAGAAGGGGACGACAGAGGATAAGGTTGGATGGCATCACTGACTCGATGGACATGAGTTTGAGCAAGCTCCGGGAGTTGGTGATGGACAGGGAAGCCTGGCGTGCTGTAGTCCATGGGGTCACAAAGAGTCAAACATGACTGAGCGACTGAACTGAACTGAAGGGACCCCGGGAGAACAGCTCTGCCACTGTCGCTCGCAGTCTCAGGTTTTATGGTGATGATGTTAGGTTTCTGGGTTGTCTCTGGCCAGTCATCTTGCTTGGTATGACTCAGAGTCCTTCCTGGTGGCGTGTCTGTCTCAGACAAGATGGATTCCAGCATGAGGGTTTCTGGGAGATGGGAAAGACATATGGGCTGACATCTCCTCCCTCCTTTCGGCCCCTCCTGAATTCTCCCATTTAGTTTTCAGCAGCAGCACTGAGTTCTTTATCAGGACCTTCTGTTGTGAGACAATGAGACAACTCAGGCAAGTGGTTATTATCGTGCCTGGCCAAGGCGGGTGGTTTTGATCAACAGCTCCCTAACACCTCTGATCTCATTTAATTCTTCCAGAGCCCTCTAAGTGAGTATTATTAATTCCACTTGTCACTGTAAGACTGAGTGGTTAAGTAACTTACTTAACGCAACACAGTGGGTAAAAGATGAAGCTGGACTTGAACAGGGCTGCCTGACTCCAGAGTCCAGGTTTTTCCATGGAAACACAGTTATGTTCTGGAAGGGCTAGACTCAGTTGGAATGCAGATGACTAATCCTGTTGACCTTCTTGCCTGTGTTGGAGAGTCTGGTCTTTCTGCCTGTGTGATAATCTGATTTATAGTAAGAAATGGCTATTTGGTTGTCGCCCCCTTTTCTGGCACAGAATTCCTAAAATCCTTGGAATTTCCTAAGTGCTCGGAGCCATAAAGACATCTTTTGTTGTGTTAATGAAGTGACTTAGAGAAAGTACCAAAGGATGGGGGCTTGTTGCCAGGAGAACCAACCACAGGATTAGAAGGTTAGAACTTTCTATCCCACCCTCTGACTTCTGGGGATGGGAGAGGAGCTAGAGATTGAATCAATGCTCATTGGCCAATGACTTAATCACGCCTATGTAATGAAGCCTCCAGAAAAACCAACAAATCAAAAAAAAAAAAAAAAAAA
>NW_011485263.1:4888-5640 GCF_000754665.1 Bison bison bison | reverse complement strand
AAGCAGTCCTAAGGGGAAAGTTCATAGCAATACAGGCATACCTCGAGAAACAAGAAAAAAGTCAAGTAAGTAACCTAACTCTACACCTAAAGCAACTAGAAAAGGAAGAAATGAAGAACCCCAGGGTTAGTAGAAGGAAAGAAGTCTTAAAAATTAGGGCACAAATAAATGCAAAAGAAACAAAAGAGACCATAGTAAAAATCAACAAAGCCAAAAGCTGGTTCTTTGAAAGGATAAATAAAATTGACAAGCCATTAGCTAGACTCATCAAGAAACAAAGGGAGAAAAATCAAATCAATAAAATTAGAAATGAAAATACTAATTAAATAATTTTCTATAAAAAAAAGAAAAAAAATAAAATTGTGAATCACTATATTGTAAAAAAAAAAAGAAATGAAAATAGAGAGATCACAACAGACAATAGAGAAAGACAAAGGATCATAACAGACTACTATCAGCAATTATATGCCAATAAAATGAACAAAGTGGAAGAAATGGGCAAATTCTTAGAAAAGTATAACTTTCCAAAACTCGACCAGGAAGAAATAGAAAATCTTAACAGACCCATCACAAGCACGGAAATTGAAACTGTAATCAAAAATCTTCCAGCAAACAAAAGCCCAGGTCCAGATGGCTTCACAGCTGAATTCTGCCAAAAATATAGAGAAGAACTAACACCTATCCTACTCAAACTCTTCCAGAAAATTGCAGAGGAAGGTAAACTTCCAAACTCATTGTATGAGGCCACCATC
>NW_011485263.1:0-858 GCF_000754665.1 Bison bison bison | reverse complement strand
TTAACTCAGATGACCATTATATCTACTACTGTGGGCAGGAATCCCTTACAAGAAATGGAGTAGCCATCATGGTCAACAAAAGAATCTGAAATGCAGTACTTGGATGCAATCTCAGAAACGACAGAATGATCTCTGTTCGTTTCTAAGGAACCATTCAATATCACGGTAATACAAGTCTATGCCCCAACCGGTAATGCTGAAGAAGCTGAAACTGAACAGTTCTATTAAGACCTACAAGACCTTCTATAACTAACACCAAAAAAGATATCCTTTTCATTATAGGGGACTGGAATGCAAAATAAGGAAGTCAAGAAACACCTGGAGTAACAGGCAAATTTGGCCTTGGAGAACGGAATGAAGCAGGGCAAATGCTAATAGAGTTTTGCCAAGAGAACGCACTTGTCATAGCAAACACCCTCTTCCAACAACACAAGAGAAGACTCTACACATGGACATCACTAGATTGTCAACACTGAAATCTGATTATATTCTTTGCAGCCAAAGATGGAAAAGCTCTATACAGTCAGCACAAACAAGACTGGGAGCTGACTGTGGCTCAGATCCTGAACTCCTTATTGCCAAATTCAGACTGAAATTGAATAAAGTGGATAAAAGCATTAGAACATTCAGGTATGACCTAAATCAAATCCCTTATGGTTATACAGTGGAAGGGAGAAATAGATTTAAGGGACTAGATCTGATAGACTAGATCTGAAGACTAGATCTTCTCATGCAAAGAGTTGACTCATTGGAAAAGACTCTGATGCTTGCAGGGATTGGGGCCAAGACGAGAAGGGGACGACAGAGGATGAGATGGCTGGATGGCATCACTGACTCAATGGATGTGAGTCTCAGTGA
>NW_011485262.1:6034-6968 GCF_000754665.1 Bison bison bison | reverse complement strand
AGATTGGAATGAAAACTGACCTTTTCTAGTCCTGTGGCCACTGCTGAGTTTTCCAAATTTGCTGGCATATTGAGTAAATCACTTTCATAGCATCATCTTTTAGGATTTGAAATAGCTCAACTGGAATTCCATCCCCTCCACTAGCTTTGTTCATAGTGATGCTTCGCAAGGCCCTTTTGATTTTGCATTTCAAGATGTCTGTCACTAGGTGAGTGATCACACCATTGTGGTTATCTGGGTCATGAAGATCTTTTTTGTATGGTTTTTCTGTGTTTTCTCGCCACCTCTTCTTAGTATCTTCTGCTTCTGTTAGGTCCATACGATTTCTGTCCTTTAATATGCCCATCTTTATATGAAGCATTCCCTTGGTACCTCTAATTTTCTTGAAGAGATCTCTTGTCTTTCCCATTCTATTGTTTTCCTCTATTTCTTTGCATTAATCACCGAGGAAGGCTTTCTTATCTCTCCTTGTTATTCTTTGGAATTCTGCATTCGAATGGGTCTATCTTTCCTTTTCTCCTTTGCCTTTAGCTTCTCTTCTTTTCTCAGCTATTTGTAAGCCCTCCTCAGGCAACCATTTAGCCTTTTTGCATTTCTTTTTCTTGGGGATGGTCTTGATCACTGCCTCCTGTATAATGTCACGAACCTCTGTCCATTGTTCTTCAGACACTCTGTCTATCAGATCTAACTCTTGAATCAATTTGTCACTTCCACTGTATAATTGTAAGAGATTTGATTTACATCATACCTCAGTGGTCTAGTAGTTTTCCCTACTTTCTTCAATTTAAGTCTGAATTTGGCAATAAGAAGTTCATGGTCTGAGCCACAGTCAGCTCCTGGTATTGTTTTTGCTGACTGTATGAAGCTTCTCCATCTTCGGCTGCAAAGAATGTAATCAATCTGATTTTGGTATTGACCATCTGGTGATGTCCAT
>NW_011485262.1:4746-5934 GCF_000754665.1 Bison bison bison | reverse complement strand
CTTTGGAACTCTGCATTCAGATGCTTATCTCTTTCCTTTTCTCCTTTGTTTTTCGCTTCTCTTCTTTTCACAGCTATTTGTAAGGCCTCCCCAGCAGCCATTTTGCTTTTTTGCATTTCTTTTCCATGGGGATGGTCTTGATCCCTGTCTCCTGTACAATGTCATGAAGCTCATTCCATAGTTCATCAGGCACTCTATCTATCAGATCTAGGCCCTTAAATCTGTTTCTCACTTCCACTGTATAATCATAAGGGATTTGATTTAGGTCATACCTGAATGGTCTAGTGGGTTTCCCTACTTTCTTCAATTTCAGTCGGAATTTGTCAATAAGGAGTTCATGATGTGAGCCTGGTCTTGTTTTTGTTGACTGTATAGAGCTTCTCCATCTTTGGCTGCAAAGAATATAATCAATCTGATTTTGGTGTTGACCATCTGGTGATGTCCATGTGTAGAGTCTTCTCTTGTGTTGTTGGAAGACAGTGTTTGCTATGACCAGTACATATTCTTGGCACAACTCTATTAGTCTTTGCCCTGCTTCATTCTGTATTCCAAGGTCAAATTTGCCTGTTACTCCAGGTGTTTCTTGACTTCCTACTTTTGCATTCCAGTCCCTATAATGAAAAGGACATCTTTTTTGGGTGTTAGTTTTAAAAGGTCTTGTAGGTCTTCATAGAACTGTTCAACTTCAGCTTCTTCAGCATTACTGGTTGGGGCATAGACTTGAATTACTGTGATGTTAAATGGTTTGCCTGGGAAAGAAACAGAGTTCATTCTGTCGTTTTTGAGATTGCATCCAAGTACTGCATTTCGGACTCTTTTGTTGACCATGATAGCTACTCCATTTCTTCTGAGGGATTCCTGCCCACAGTAGTAGCTATAATGGTCATCTGAGTTAAATTTGCCCACTCCAGTCCATTTTAGTTCGCTGATTCCTAGAATGTCAACATTCACTCTTGCCATCTCTTGTTTGACCACTTCCAATTTGCCTTGATTCACGGACCTTGAATTGGACCTTGATTCATTCCAGGTTCATAGGCAATATTGCTCTTTTTAGGAGGCAGGTAAGGGGGTCTGGTATTCCTATCTCTTGCAGAATTTTCCACAGTTTGCTGTGATCCACACAGTCAAAGGCTTTGGCATAGTCAGTAAAGCAGAAGTAGATGTTTTTCTGGAATTCTCTTGCTTTTT
>NW_011485262.1:1062-2130 GCF_000754665.1 Bison bison bison | reverse complement strand
CAGTATTATGTTTGTAGCAGTCCTTTTCCATGCACCTTTTGGGCTTCCATTCTTTCTGATAATTCTGTTATAGATGTCTTTCTTCTTTTGGAGTTTCTTTACGATTTTCTCTATTTAAAATGGCTCTGCATTTGTTTCATATCGACTTATATGTTATAGATCGACTTACTCTTGACTATCTTGTCAGTATTGCTAGGTTTTAGAGTGGAAGGAGGAGGCTGCCATGAATGCTGAATTTGTCATGTAGACTCAGAGATCTTTGGAACTTATTTGCTCTGGAATCTTTGAGACCTTCATAGCACATTATGTTATATATTTCTGAAAATACTGCATGGAAAGAATGTGATGTACATTTTCTGTTTTCAGAAGTTAGTACATTCAGAATGTATTCAAACCCAACTTTCTATAACATTCCACCATTACAGAGGCTGGGAATGTAAAAGACTTAACTTTTGAGCCTTTCTTGCAATCAGATCTGAACATCAGACTCATTCCTGGCCCACCAGGTATGAGTGAAATTCTGCAAGACTTCCTTTTAAATAACTTCCTTCTTGTCTGGAATGTGGAGATGAATGTGGAGTAAGGTATATATAGTTTAGAATGACAGAGCAGAAAGTTGAAAGAGCCTGATTCCTTCATGTCACAATTGTTGCTGTTGTTCAGTCACTAAGTCTTATCCGACGCTGTGCAACCTCACTGACTGCAGCACTCCAGGCTCATCTGCCCCTCACTATCTCTTGGAGTTTGCTCAAATTCATGTCCATTGAGTTGGTGATGCTATCTAACTATCTCTTCCTCTGCCGCCCCCTTCTCTTTTTGTCTTCAATCTTTCCCAGCATGGTACAACAGTGCTGCTTTAATAATTCTGAACTGCCTGACTGTGGTGTGTATGTGTGTGTGATGAGAAAAGTAAACTCCAGTGTGGCTGGCCACTATTATCTATTGTCTCATATACAGCCAAACACAATCCTAATAGTTTGTTACCTAAAGTTAAGGAGACACATCTCTCTCCTTCTTGATGTTCTGTGCCATGTGCTGGCCAGCCCTTTGCCATAACACTTCTGTTCA
>NW_011485262.1:0-962 GCF_000754665.1 Bison bison bison | reverse complement strand
GTGTATCTGCTGCTACTGCTGCTAAGTTGACTTCAGTCGTGTCTGACTCTGTGTGACCCCACTAGACGGCAGCCCACCAGGCTCCCCGTCCCTGGGATTCTCCAGGCAAGAACACTGGAGTGTGTTGCCATTTCCTTCTCCAATGCATGAAAGTGAAAAGTGAAAATGAAGTCGTTCTGTCTTGTCCGACTCTTAGCGGCCCCATGGACTGCAGCCTACCAGGCTCCTCCGTCCATGGGATTTTCCAGGCAAGAGTACTGGAGTGGTTTGCCATTGCCTTCTCTGGGTGTATCTACATATATTATTTAGAATTTTTCTTTTCTTTTTTTTTTTTTTATAAGTCATTCTGTATTTATTTGGTATTCAATGCACTTCCCTTCCCAGACAGAAAAGACACAGTCTGAGGTATCCCATTTTAATAAATCTCCCACATCCGGCTTTACATCCTGAATTTTTATACCCTGTAATTAAGTTTTATTACCATCATACAGAAGTGATTAAAATGTTTCCCTGAGATTATAAGGCTGTGCCTTTGTCCACAGAATACCTTTCCTTCCAAAATCCAAGAAAAAAGTAGGAAAAGGGAAGTCTTCTGGTTGGTGGGAGAGGCAGGTAACTTAGATAGAATTCCTGAGAAAAAGGTGTAGAGTCAACCACACCACTAATAAATTTTCCCTGGCTTATTTAGAATTTTTCTGCTTAAGAGGTTTGTCTATTCTCCCTTACATATTTATTTATTGGATCATTTATTTATATCAGAACGGAGTCATGGATATTTATTTTGTACTTTAGTTACAATCCAATACTAGAACTTCTGACCTGTAAAGAGCTTTTTATCATCACTCCTATCCTTACAACAACAATAACAACAACAACAACAGCAACAACAACAAAAAGCTGAAAAAAAGGAAATTCAGTGATTTTTCTTGGACTCATCAGAGAATTGACATTGCAGGGTAACT
>NW_011485261.1:14313-14678 GCF_000754665.1 Bison bison bison | reverse complement strand
TGGGGTTTTTTTTTTTTTTTTAATCATAAATGGATGTTGAATTTTGTCAAAGGCTTTCTCTGCGTCTATTGAGGTAATCATATGTTTTTATTTTTCAATTTGTTAATATGGTGTATTACATTGACTGATTTGCAGATATTGAAGAATTCTTGGATCCCTGGGATAAAGCCCACTTGGTCATGATGTATGATCTTTTTAATGTGTTGTTGGATTCTGTTTCCCTGAATTTTGTTAAAGATTTTTTCATCTATATTCATCAGTGATATTGGCCTGAAGTTTTCTTTTTTTGTGGCATCTTTGTCAGGTTTTGGTATTAGGGTGATGTTGGCCTCATAGAATGAGTTTGGAAGTTTACCTTCCTCTGC
>NW_011485261.1:10355-10677 GCF_000754665.1 Bison bison bison | reverse complement strand
GTTTGCTGGTCTCTTCAGTGTCTAATTTCTGCCCTGATACAAGGGGGCAGTGGTGGACACTTTTTTAGGCTCACTTGTTCAGTCGTGCTGTGGGGAGGGAGAAACACTGCAAACAAATAACACTGGCATGTGCTCACAGTGTCTTGGCCACACTGGGTTTGCCCCCGCTCACGGCGTGTGTGCCTTCCGTGTCTACACTTCTTATGCTCTAGGTTGCTGTGCCAGGAACTGTCTGAGGCTGGCCCTGGGCTCTATGCACTTCCCAGTTCTAAGCCGCTCAAGCTCAGATTCTCGGGTACTCCACAAAGGTGCAGACTTGGTT
>NW_011485261.1:9163-10040 GCF_000754665.1 Bison bison bison | reverse complement strand
TTTAAGACTCTCTTCCTGAGAGAGATCTCTGTCTCTACCTCTTTTGTCTCTCTTTTTATCTTTTATATTTTTTTGTACCTCTTTTCAAAGACAATGGGCTGCTTTTCTGGGTGCCTGATGTCCTCTTACAGCATCAGAAGTTGTTTTGTGGAATTTACTCAGCGTTCAAATATTCTTGATTAATTTGTAGGGGAGAAGGTTGTCTCCCATTCCTATTCCTCTGCCATCTTAAGACCACCCCCTCTCTGCTTTTTAATATGCTCTCTAGATTGGTCATAGCTTTTCTTCCAAGGAGCAAGTGTCTTAATTTCTTGGCTTCAGTGACCATCTGCAGTGATTTTGGAGCCCCCCCAAAATAAAGTTAGCCACTGTTTCCACTGTTTCCCCGTCTATTTGCCATGAAGCAATGGACCCAGATGCCATGATCTTAGTTTTCTGAATATTGGGTTTTAAGCCAAATTTTTAACACTCCTCTTTCACCTTCATCACAAGGCTCTTTAGTTCTTCTTCACTTTCTGCCATAAAGGTGGTATCATCTGCATATCTGAGTTTATTGATTTTTCTCCTAGCAAACTTGATTCCAGTTTGTGCTTCAGTGAGCCCAGCATTTTGCATGATGTACTCTGCTATGAGTTAAATAAGCTGGATGACAATATACAGGCTTGATGTGCTCCTTTCCCAATTAGGAACCAGTCTGTTGTTCCACGTTCAGTTCTACCTGTTGCTAGTTGACCTGCATATAGATTTCTCAAGAGGCAGGTCAGGTGGTCTGGTATTCCCATCTCTTTAGAATTTCCCACAGTTTGTTGTGATCCACACAGTCAAAGGCTTTGGCATAGTCAATAAAGTAGAAATAGATGTTTTTCTGGAACTCTCT
>NW_011485261.1:5741-6265 GCF_000754665.1 Bison bison bison | reverse complement strand
TTAATTGTATGTTATGCATGTCATAATTTTGTCCAGATAGACTTCAACTTTCCTCAACAACCAACCAATGGACTTTCACATTCAGAGCTTCTTGCCTAGACCTCATTAGGAAATGAGATGCAGTGAAGAAACCAAGGACAATAAGGGTGTGTCTGCATCAAGCATTGTGAAATAATTAATTACTGCTGCTTCTGTGATCATGAGAATTCTAGGTGACATTTCTGCCAGCCCATTAAAGCTCATACTGTGACATTAAAAATACCTGAGCTATTACCCCTTATCCAATATAATTTTTGTCCTCTCTCTCTCCAAAACACCAAAAAATGAATTAAAAAAGGCCCTAACTCATTTTCTTAAAGCTCTGGAGTCCTTAAGTCTCTAAGATGCTCCCTCGTTCACCAAGGATTTTCATATTGAATTATAAACCTGGTCCAATTGCCAAGACACTTCATGATGGGAATACTTGAAAATAGTGAATGTAGGTAACAGTTGAAAACAGGGAATGTGTCACAATTTTAACACTT
>NW_011485261.1:4549-5641 GCF_000754665.1 Bison bison bison | reverse complement strand
TAAATCCAGATATAGGAATCAGAAAGCATCAAACCAATTAAATCATCTGCTGCTTCATTTTCTATGTTGAGTTGCTTGATTTTAGAGCTTAAATCTTGTAGGATCTTAATTTCGTTTTAGATGGAATCTCTGTTTTGTAGATATATTGAGTAGGCCCCAAAGTTTGTAAGATGGTACAGAAAAACCTGAATGAAATTTTCAGCTAAACCAATAGGAAAAAAAACTACTGATTGAAGCTGTGCTAACTTTTTGAAAATTATTTGCCCCCTGAAAAGAGAAATGACCAAAATCACAGAAGATGATATAAAAGCTTACATGAATAGAGTACTTACCACATTCCAGGTTCTTGTACTATGCATAACCTTGATACTCTATGTATCATTTAATCCTCAAGACAATTATTTAAGGTAGATAATGTAATTACTCACATTTTACAAATAAAGAAACCAAGAGTAAGCAAGGTTAAACTGATTTTCCAAAGCTACACAACTTTAAGTGGCAGAGCTAGAATTCATACCAATACCTATTTGAGACTTAAGACAATACACTGAAAAAGCATATCTCATAAGACAGAATAATTCAATTAAAATTTAGTGCTTATATATGGTGCTACTATAAATGAACCCCAAAGAAGTCACCTTCTTAGCTTAATAGCCATACAAAACTATTAAATTACAGAGTAATGCAAAACCTAATCCAGACTACCCACTCAGATATGAGGTATTGTTGACAGTCATTTAAAAAAATTATTTTTAATTAGTAGATAATTGCTTTACAATGTTGTGTTGGTTTCTGCCATACAACAGTGTGAATCAACTATAAGTATACATATGTCCCCTCCCTCTTGAGCCTCCCTCACACCCCCTTATCCCATCCCTCTTGGTCATCACAGAGCACAGAGGTGAGTTCCCTGTACTATACAGTTGCTTCCCAGTAGCTACCTATTTTACACATGGTAGTGCATATATGTCAGTGCTAGTCTCTCAATTCACCCCCTCCTTCCTTCCCCAACTGCATCAACAAGTCCATTCTCTACATCTGCATCTGTATTCCTGCCTTGCAAATATGTTCATCAGTACCATTTTTCTAGAT
>NW_011485261.1:0-1038 GCF_000754665.1 Bison bison bison | reverse complement strand
GGCTCCAAAATCACTGCAGGTGGTGACTGCAGCCATGAAATTAAAAGACACTTGCTCCTTGGAAGAAAAACTATGACCAACCTAGACAGCATATTAAAAGCACAGACATTGCCAACAAAGGTCCATCTAGTCAAAGCCATGGTTTTTCCAGTAGTCATGTATGGATATGAGAGTCGGACCATAAAGAAAGCTGAGTGCTGAAAAATTGATGTTTTTAACTGTGGTGTTGGAGAAGACTCTTCAGAATCCCTTGGACTGCAAGGAGATCGAGTCAGTCAATCCTAAAGGAAATCAGTCCTGAATATTCATTGGAAGGAATGATGGTGAAGCTGAAGCTCCAATACTTTGGCTACCTGATGCGGAAAACTGACTCATTGGAAAAGACCCTGATGCTCGGAAAGATTGAAGGCAGGAGAAGAAAGGGATAACAGAGGATGAGATAGTAGGATGGCATCACCAACTCAATGGACATGAGTTTTAAGCAAGCTCCAGGAGTTGGTGATGGACTGGGAAGCGTGGCGTGCTACAGTAATGGGGTTGCAAACAGTAGGACATGACTGAGTGACTGAACTGAACTGATCGGTTTACTAATCTGCATACCTTCATAGACTGTGAGCTCCTGGAAGGCAGAGGCCTATTTCATATACCTGTCACCTAGCCAGTACTTGACACATAGTAAGTGCTTAATAATTATTTGCTCTGTGAATAAAAAAAGGAAGAAAGTTTGAAAAATGGAAGGGAAGGAGGGAGGAAGAAGGAATGAAAGAGAAAGAAAAAGGAAAAGAGTAAAATTAATCCATTCAATTATTCTGAAAAACTTCATAGGAGGCTGAAAGGCAAAGTAATGGATTATTTAGAAGTCAAGGATGTCCAGAGTGTGTACTTTATTAGAATCAATCAGTTGGAGCAGAAACAAGGAAACTGGCAATGTCTTCAAAAGAGTCTTTTCATGTTAAATTTATGAATGGCACTGGGATTAAACATGGGTAAGTATTCTGAAGAAAAGGACATTCTTTGCTGGGGCCATAGGTTTTATTT
>NW_011485260.1:5053-5371 GCF_000754665.1 Bison bison bison | reverse complement strand
GATAGAAGCAAGGTCCAATGCTGTAAAGAGCAATATTGCATAGGAACCTGGAATGTCAGGTCCATGAATCAAGGCAAATTGGAAGTGGTCAAAGTGGAGATGGCAAGAGTGCATGTCGACATTCTAGGAATCAGGGAACTAAAATGGACTGGAATGGGTAAATTTAACTCAGATTACCATTAGATCTACTACTGTGGGCAGGAATCCCTTAGAAGAAATGGAGTAGCCATTACGGTCAACAAAGGGTCGGAAATGCAGTACTTGGATGCAATCTCAAAAACAATAGAATGATCTCTGTTCATTTCCAAGGCAAACCAT
>NW_011485260.1:0-855 GCF_000754665.1 Bison bison bison | reverse complement strand
TTTTTTTAATTGCTAATCAATTCATATTAAGTTAACTGTCAACTAAAATCCCAAATCTTATTTGAACGGATATGTTAAGGTACTGCTTTCTATTGTGCACTGCATTATCTTTGTCTTTGTGAACCTGTATATAACCTCACTTAGTCTATTGTAATTGGTTGCCCAAAGTGCTATTCAAGATGGTTTTGTAATCCCATTTTTCTCTCTGATTTAGTTAGCTGGCTCTCTCATTGTGATGATTGACTTCACACTTGACACTCTTATGTACAGCACCATATACTATATATTTTCAGTTCATTATACACGACTGAAGTGCTTGCTTTATTTTGATTTCCTTTTCTGTTTGCATGCAGAAGGTAGGTTCCCTGGGTGGAGGGTATGGGTAGTATTCTACAGTTTTATAGAGATCATTTACTCCATTTTTCCTTCCTACTTGAAGGATCAAAAGCACTTACCAACTTGTCATATGCTTCATGTAACAGTCAGTGTTGTTCATGTTTCTTTCAGTTTGTTTTTTTTTTTTTTCAATCAAGGATGTGCTTTAAAATGATACTGTGCACAAGACTGGTCAACTTAGTTTCTGCCTTTCTACTTGAGGAAAAAAAAAAAAAAGTTTAGTTTATTAGCTATAAAATAAAATGCCCTTTTTTATACTCTTCAGAAGCTTGAATTGAAAAAATAGCTCAAAAATTAAGAAACTATTTTGGGCACATTTCAGCCATTTTTTTTAAACTTTGAACTCAACAGTAGATGAGGTGGTATAGTGGAAAGATGAAGGAATAAGGGATTAGTGGGATTGTGGGCGGGAGATCTGGTTTCTACTATTAGGTTTCTCACTGTTTGGCCATATGAATT
>NW_011485259.1:8565-18619 GCF_000754665.1 Bison bison bison | reverse complement strand
CATATCTGAGGTTATTGATATTTCTCCCAGCAATCTTGATTCCAGCTTGTGTTTCTTCCAGTCCAGCGTTTCTCATGATGTACTCTGCATACAAGTTAAATAAACAGGGTGACAATATATAGCCTTGACAAACGCCTAGGTAATTCAAAAGAAAACAAGGACATACTGTGAATGACTGTATACACTTAAAATTTGACAACTTAGAAGAAATGGACCAATTCTTAAAACACACAGACTACTGAAAGTTACCTAATATGGAGGAGATAATTTGAATACTCCTATCAAAGAAACTGAAAGTACTATTTAAAATTTACCTAATCAAAATTTAACTTTTATCCTGTCCATATGAGGTTTTGTAGAAAAAAAGAAAAAGCACAAAGAGAAATCATTTACACATGACACATCTCACAGAAGGTTACAATAAATAACTCTCAATTCATAAGAGAAAAAAACAATTCAATTAGAAAATGGACCAAAAACTTAAGAGACTAATCACTGAAGATGATATACACATGGCATATAGACACACGAAATGATGTTCAAAGTCATTAGCCAAGAAGGATTGCAAATTGAGACCAGAATGAGATATCACCACTTTGGCATGATAAACAGAGAAGCCTATGGGAAGAGGCTGGACCATCACTCTAAGCTCTGCTCAGAGCATGCTAAAATGGGCCGAGTCTGCTGATGCCACTTCCTGAAGAACTGTCAGAACTGCAAAAATTTAAATTGTGACAACACAAAATAATAATGAGGAAACAAACTGAATGATTCAGACCTTCCTGGCGGTAACATACAATGATACAGCTATCTGAAAACTGAATGGACAATTTCTTTTAAAAAATAAGCATATAATGATCAGAAACATTAAACAATTTCCACAGTCACACTCAGGAAATGAAGAAGGTGTGACTGAGCACAGTTATCTCTGAATGTCTAAGTTGTCCCTGATGTTAATGATCCTCCATGCAAGTAGCAAGATGGAGAGAGTAAAGAGAAAGGGTAACAAGTCTCAAGTTACCTGTAAAGTGAAGCCCAATCCCTCCAGCCCCTAGGACATTTTACAATCCTAGGTCCCATCCAAAATCCAGCACAAGGCAGAAAGGGATGAGAGTAACAGCCATATATTTTTATAGTTGTTTTTTTTTTTTTTTCCTCATTACTTTGGGCTAGGAAGAAAGAAGTCATGAGGTTAGAGAATTGTGCTACTCTATTGTCTATACTTTGAATCAGATTGTGAACTTCTAATTGTAAGTCCTCCATCTGATTCTGTGTCAGAAAAAGTTGACCCCTGTTGCTGAAGACCAGGGTGTGGTAGGACACCATGGTGACTGAGGGGCAGGGTATGGTAGGAGAAATGCAGGAAACAGGCATGGACTTGACTGTGGAAGGTTCATGTTCCAGGGCTCCCAACTGGGTACATGGGGATCTTCTATGTAGATCATTTGTGGGGGAGTCCACGACAGCTCCTCAAAGTGATCAGGGATGGCACAGGCAGGATGCTGGTACACAGGTGGTGGGAGGGCAAACACTTCTGCACCTGGAGGACATGACAGAGAGAAAAAAAGATGCTCAAGGGAAACACGAAGACATCACACACCCTCCCCCTGAATCTTTGCATGTCACTTAGTCTGGCCCAGGGGGCCATGTATATTCTAAACCAAGCTATGAGAAAAGTCCCTCAATGCTTTGGGGATAAAGAGGAGAAATAGGAGAGAGGGATAGGTAGATGCTCAGACCTTGAAGTCTTCTGTACAGTGTGCAGGGGGAGCCTGTGGTCAGAGACCAGTCATTTAATGCTGTCCTGTTATGGAGACAGTGCAACATCTGGGCCAGGTGATGCCGCTTACTCAAGAAACATGAAGATGAATACAAGAGACAAACCTGAAAAGTCCTTTATCTCCAACCTATGTCTGAAGATCCTGTGAAGGGTCCCTCCATAAGGACATGGCAAAGGTTCACTTCTTGGTTTCTGGTTGACTTCATGAATGGTCCAATATAAGTCGTACATGTTTATGAGCATTTGGAGACATTTTCTCTTGCTCTTAATTATGCCCCTTTGCTTGAGATGCTTGGCAATTATTTTTGATGCTACATGAAAATTCTTCTTTAATGCTTCACCTTCAAGGAGTTCCCATTCTTCTAAGAAACTCCTGATTTCATGGTTGCTCCAAGCTTTGACACCCTGGTCTGTAAAGGAGAGAGGGTTATAAAGGCGCTTTGTAATAACTCACAGGCACACTGGAGGGTTTCTTAGTGACCTTGCCTCTGCACTGATAGGTCCAACCAGGACACTGGAACAGTTCAGAAAGTATCTGAGAGCCTGAGGTTATTCCAGTTGCATAATTTCATTTCAGAGAATATTGACAGGGCTATAGTGGGCCATTTACTGTCTGGAACAAATCTGCTGATCAGGGGCTCACTTCCCTGCCTTAATGAGGCTTTTCCCTGCCTCCAGTCCTCAGGGCTGGGGTCAGGAGTAGAGAGCTCCCAGGATTCTGGGAAGCTCTGTCATCCCTGGGGCCTGTAATACTGGGAAGATGAAAAAGGAGAGATAGAAAGTTTTCTCTAAATATGACTAAGAGCATCATACCTGAGGGCACTTCTGCTCCCTGAGTTTCTTTTACTGTCTCTACATCCTGGAGGTGGCTAGTAATTTCGGTCTGAATTGTGACTTTCTAATAGAAAATAAAAGATGAACATTGACACAGTAAGTAATCTCATAACCATTTATTTGTGATTGCTTAAGTAATTAGCCAATCACTAAAAATCAAACAATCTTAAATCTTAAGAGCGGATCTAGAAAACATTCTACAATAACAGAAAACATCAGTTGCAAATCATTAACTGATGAGTTATTTCAAAACCAAGCAGAGTGCTCTCTTTCTTTTACACTTGCTTTGAGCCAGAAAAAAGCCAGAGGAACTACTGAACAAAAGGTTTTGATTCATGAGACAGCAGGAACACAAGACAGTGGTTTGAAAGAAAAAAAAAAAGTGAAGGGGACCTGCAAGGGCAACCCAGAATGCCTCAGGGTGTCTAGACCTTAGAGCAAGGAGACGGGTACAAATAGTGCCTCAGTGTCCAAGCTGAGGTCTTGGATTAGTGAATGCTGTTGGATATCATGTATCAGAATATAAAGATATGACAAGCAAAAAGAGCAGGGGAGAGACAGAGAGATGAAGGGAACTCTGAAGATTTACAAGGAGGTTTGCTGTCCAAAAACTCATGAACCCTGTGTGGGTAGGAAGTGCCTAGACTAGGTAAGAGTCTCTGGAAAGGAGTAGGCTGGGAAATTGCTGGGATCAATCAGGCCAAGCAGAATCTTCATCCCCAGTGATAAGAGTGAAAACAATAATCCTAATCCAAGGATTTTCATATATAGACTGCTCAAAAATGGTATGGCCTCACTAGTGGTACAAAATTAGCCAGACCAAAATCTGTTCTGGTGTCAGCTAACAAAGATTTGCAATTCTCAAAAGTCTCATACTGTTTTGATGTAGCTTCTCTGCTACCAGAACAGAGCCCAACAATAGCTCAAGGAGCACAGAATATCTAGAACCCTAAAATAAGCATACAAATTTCCCAATTAGAATTACCTGGTATGCAACAAGAAATATACAATTCCCCATAAGCAGAAAATTGATCCATAGACTCAGAAATGATACAGAAGGCAGAAGTAGTAGTGGAAGATTTATAATAACAACTAGAAATAAACTCCCTGTGATCAAGCATGCAGAGAAGGCAATGGCACCCCACTCCATTACTCTTGCCTGGAAAATCCCATGGACGGAGGAGCTGGTAGGCTGCAGTCCATGGGGTCGTGAAGAGTCGGACATGACTGAGTGACTTCACTTTCACTTTTCCCTTTCATGCTTTGGAGAAGGAAATGGCAACTCACTCCAGTGTTCTTGCCTGGAGAATCCCAGCGATGGGGGAGACTGGTGGGCTGCCGTCTATGGGGTTGCACAGAGTCAGACACGACTGAAGCGACTTAGCAGCAGCAGCAGCAGCAGATCAAGCATGGAGAGGAAACAGTAGCATAAGAGATAATAGGAATATATAAGCAGCCTGTGGAACTTCTACAGATGAGAAATACTCCACCAGGAGAAGGGACAACAGAGGATAAGATGGTTGTATGGCATCACTGACTTGATGGACATGAGTTGGAGCAAGTTCCAGGAGATGGTGATGGACAGGGAAGCCTGGTGAGCTGCAGTCCATGGGGTCGCAAAGAGTCAGACACAACTGAGTGACTGAAACTAACTGAACTGAACACGAAATATCAAAATAGACACATATTCTCATTAAAACCAGAAATTTGTGAGAAAGATCCATCAAGTTGTTCAGAACATCCCTGAAGGTCATGGACCCAGGGGCCACAGTTCTGGGTTCTTACTCCTAGTTTTGAAGTTACAATGAATATATGTAAAGAAAAGAGAAGGTTGTGGACATATCCCTTTGGACTGAAAGTACTTATGAAATAAAAAGACAGATAATCCAGCCAGACACTCACGAATACACAGGAATCAAGTTTCCTTCAACCTACCTCCATTGGTATTCTGAAATTCCTCTGTAGCCACAATTTCTAATCCAGGAACTGAAGAGAGCTGGCACTTACTCTACCTTTCTGCAATTCACAAGATCAAGTGATTTCCTGAAATATGTCTGGTTCTAGCAGTCTCTGAAGCCCTTGAAAGATACATCAGCTGTTATATACCTTGGAAGTGACTGAGTCAGACCCACCCAATATATTCCCTTTGGATTAACTGAAGATAATTTAATTTAGATTTTTTTTAATTCCAACTTCAAAAACCCCATTAATGCAGCACATAGAATGCAGTTTGATTGGATAACTAGGATAGGATTAACTTGAGATTAATAATTAACTCTAGTACTGATTCCAAGGATCCCTAGCCCCATCAAAGGCAAAGTGAGAAGTTGTGACATTCCCATAAATGAAGAACCCTACCCTCCATGAGTTACAGTTAAGAGGCCAGGGAACTGGGCTTGGCATGAGGACTATGAAGGTCAAATAGAGGGCGGTTTCAAGTGAGGTTTAGGGGAAGGGCCCAGGTTTCAGATAGTGGGAGTGGTCATAGATTGTACAGATGCATGTGGGGTAATTCATAAAGTACTTAGTTTGAAAGAAAGGTTTAGGGAGAGGAAGAGATGGGGAGAACAGAGATTTTCTCTTTATAAGAGGTCATTTTTCAAAGAAATTTGTGTACGGTGAAGGAAGAACACAGGAGGGGAGTATGTAGTTTTCAGTGGTGTCTGATTCTTTTGCGACCCCATGAACTTTAGCCTGCTAGGCTCTTCTATCCATGGAATTTTACAGGTAAGAATGCTGAGTAGGTTGTCATTTCCTTCTCCAGGGGATCTTCCTGACCCAACATTCAAACCTGCATCTCTTGAATTGGAAAGCAGATTCTTTACCACTGAGCCACCTGGAAAGCCCCAAGACTATGTTATGCATGTTATGTCATTTCAGTCGTGCCCGCCTTTTGGGGGAACTTATGGACTGTAAACTGCCAGGCTCCTCGGTTCACAGGATTCTCCAGGTAAGAATACTGGAGTGGGTTTCCATGCCCTCCTCCAGGGGATCTTCCCAATGCAGGGATTGAACCCACATCTCTTGTGTCTCTTGCATTGGCAGAAGGTATAATTTACCTCTATTAAACATTTAGCATTTGAGGTTCCTTTTGGGTTTCTGTTTTGCTATTACAGAGTTGCCTGAAGTCTTGTAGATAACTGGATGGGTGTTTATAAGTCAGACAACTGGGAATGGGAGAGAAGAAAAAGGACTTACAGTGTCACCAAGATTGTGGGAAACACAATGCTTAGAAGTTTTTTTTTTTTTTTTTCCTTCTCTCTCAGGGTCTCAGAAGGAATCTAGGCTACTATAGACCTTGTTGTTATTCAGTCACTAAGTCATGTCCAGCTGTCTGTGACACCATGCAGTGAAATATGCCAGGCTCTTCTGTCCTCAATTATCTTCCAGAATTTACTCAAATTCATGTCCTTTGAGTCAGTAACAGTATCTATCCATCTTATCCTCTCCCATTCTCTTCTCTTTTTGCCTTCAGTCTTTCCCAGCATTAGGGTTTGTTTTTTTGTTTTTTTGTTTTTTGTTTTTTTCAATGAGTTGTCTCTTCACATTCAGGAGGTTGAATTATTGGAGCATTAATCCTTCTAATGGACAGTCAGGGTTGATTTCCTTTAGGATTGATGGGACCTTGCCTACATGCATGCTAAGTCACTTCAATTGTGCCTGATTCTTTGCAACCCAATGAACTGTAGCCTGCCACGCTCCTCTGTCCATGGGATTCTCCAGCAAGAATATTGGAGTAGGTTTCCTTGCCCTCCCCCAGGGGATCTTCCCAACTCAGGGATGGAACCCACATCTCTTATGTCTCCTGCTATTGCAGACAGGTTCTTTACCACCAACACCACATGGAAAGCCCTGACTCTACCTTATGCAGAATTTATTTTGAATCTTAAAAATTAACTAAGAATCATCCACAAGTCTACCTCTTGATTCAGATTTAAGGTATTTGTATCAAGAGTAGGGAGTGGCATATACAGTGAGTGGTACATCTTAAATCAGTTCAAGCTCAGTGTGTATTGGCTCCACAGTCATTTTTGTTTCTGTTGTCACTTAAAAATATGACTCTATATATCATACTCTTCATTTCCAGAGACAGATGTTTTGAATCATTTCTAGATATTTCATGATTAGGAAAACCCTTAATTTGGCATTGTGCTTTCCACTTAAGACCTCTCTAACTCACTTTTATCCTAATTCCTCATGGCAAGAGTTCCCAACTTCTGGGATCTAATTCCCAATTATCTGAGTTGGAACATGCATGTACAGTAAATTAAGTGTCAATAAAAACTGAGGCAATGTTTTCAATTCTTACATCTAAAATAGTTGTGATCTTACTGCTTATATATTTATAAAGCATACTTATTGCTATTTTTCCTTTAGTATTCACAGTTATGAACACATTTCTATGTCAGAGTTATATAGGCATCATAAACTGGAGAAAATCTATAGCAAATTTTATGAGTAAACTTGAAAGGGAAAAATCAAATAAAACAGTTACTTGGTAGTGAAACTCTCAATAAAGTTTAAGAAATATACATAAAAATATTAACAACTTACAGCAACACACTGATTAGTTCACAGAGTTAATTTCTATTTACAAAGTTAGTATTTTGCAATATATGCATATATACACTAATCTCTCTGTACACTTTAAACTTGCATAATGTTACATGACAACTATATATCAAATAAAACTGGTAAAAAATATCCTTAGGAGTAAATAAAATGATAACTTGTATAGTTGAGCTAGACAACTGGTCATCAGAAGGGCCTACAATAGGTAAGTAAGATAATGATGCTTGATCCACCATGTAAAACTGTTGAATAAGAGGTCAAAAATCAAAATGCAGAGGACACATTAGTAACTGAATTATGTATGCCCAACTGACCATGAATCCCAAGATAGCTAGAGTTTTATGGAATGCACTCTGGAGAAGAGCAAAAGCATCATTGAGAAATTCATAGGTAGGGGCCAAGATCAATGGTTAAGGGTACTACTGTGTAAGGAAAGTACATGTATAAGTAGGGGTGAAAAGATTGAGGAATGACATAAACCATGAGCCACATAGTGCCACACACACTTCAGAGGCAATGTGAACATAATTTACAGAATAGGTATAGACGACGGCAATCTCAGGTGAGATACATGTGCGGCCACCAGGGTTTTGCTTTATTTATAGAAGAAAGAAATAAATACCTGGAGAGTGAAAAACTGATGCCAGGCATGATCAGAAAAAAGAATACAATCAGTCACCTTGTCTCCTGTTTTGAGTTTATTTTCAATCCCAGATTTCACCCAGAGTGCTTTTGTTAGCTTGTGCTTCCATTAAAAAACAACAGCCAAAAATAGATAGACATGCTTTTAAATGTCTTAAAACTTGGCCACCTAAGGAAATGGATCAATTCCTAAAAAACATACAGATTACCATAAGTCACCTAGAAATAGATGATTTGAATGCCCATATACTATTAAATTAATCTAAAGTACTGTTTGAAATTTAACCTAATCAAAATAAAGCTTTTCATCCTCTCCATATGAGCTTTCATAGAGCAAAAAAAAAAAAAAAAAATCCACAAGTCACACAGAAAGAGAAATTATTTACACATGGCACATTTCGTAGAAGGCTAGAATAAATACTCTCAATCACAAGAGTGAAGACAAGGTGGCACAAGTGGTAAAGAACCCACCTGACAATGCAAGAGACATAAGATCCCTTGATCCCTGGTTGACAAGATCCCCTAGAGCAGGGCTTGTCAACCCACTCCAGTATTCTAGCCTGGAGAATCCCATGGACAGCAGAGCTTGCTAGGCCATGGTCCATAGGGTTGCAAAGAGTTGGACACAACTGAAGCCACTTGGCACACAGTCATGCCCAACTCATACATCTAGTGGAACACTACTCAAAAATACAAATCTCAATGAATCTTGAGATTATCATGAGTGAAAAAAGGCAATCCCCTGTAGTTACATACTCTATGATTCCATTTACATAAATTATTGATATTATATATAGATAGAATGGGTTTGAGAAAAGTTTCCTTTGGGTTTTTTCATATGATGGTATAGACAAACCCAAATGAACATTTTGGCCAACATTTTTGCTGAATAAATACAGATGCAATAGATATAGATATATAGATACACAGAAATGGGGAACATTTTAGTCGCTGCTAAGAATTAAGAAAGGAGTAAATACGCGCAGTGATGTGTGTCACCAAAAATGGGAAAAACAAGGAACTTTGCAGTGATTCAGTATTTTGGCTGTATCTGGTCAATATACCAGTTATGTTATTGTACTTTGATTTTCTGAGATGTTACCATGAGGGCAACCTAAATTAAGGATGCAAGGGTTCTCTCTGGGACATTTCTGTATTATTTGTCACAACAACATATGAAAATACCATGATCTCAAAGTTAAAATTTGCCTTTATTTTTAAAAAGTAACATCAAGTGATTTTGCCATGTTTGTGTGTTTATATCCTAAAACTATCTTCTGACATAAGAAACACTAGTTTCTATTTTAACAGGAAGAACTTCAGGCTCAGAAACTAAACAAATTCTGTGATCATACTGATAGGAAATGAAGAAAGTGGGATTGAACAGTTTTCTCTGAATGTCTAAGTTGTCCCTGATGCCAATGACCCTCCATGTAGGAAGCATGATGGCGAGAGTAGAAAGAGAGGGAAACAGGTCCCAAGTCACCTGGAAAGTGAGCAGCCCACTTCCCCTGGCCCTTGGACTTTCTATAATCCTAGGTCCTATCCAAGCATTCAGCACAAGGCAGAAAAGGATTAGGGTCACAGTCATTTATTTTCAGTTTTTTTGTCATTGTTGCTGTTTGTTTGTTTTTCATTGCTTTGGGCTAGGAAGAAAGAAGTCATGAGCTTGTAGAATTGGGCTATTCTGTTGCCTATCCTTCTAATCAAATTGAGATCCAGTTCCAATTGTTAAGTTCTCTATCTGATTCAGTGTCAGAAAAAGTTGACCCCTGTTGCTGAGGGCCGGGGTTTGGTGGGAGAAATGCAGGAAATAGGCATGGACCTGACTATGGAAGGTTCATATTCCAGGGATCCAATCTGGGTACCTGAGGATCCTCCACATTCCTCTCTCCCTGTATCTCTTGTGTCTCCTGCATTGGCAGGTGAGTTCTTTACCTGGGAAACCCTTGGCAGGTTCAGCAGCTATTACCATGGTGTGATTGAATCAGACACACCCAATGTACTCTCTTTTGATTGACTGAAGATACTCTAATTTAGTATTTTTATTCCAACTTTAAAAAAAAACCCTTTAATGCAGTACATTAAATATCAGTAACCTCAGACATGCAGATTATACCACCCTTATGACAGAAAGTGAAGAAGAACTAAAGAGCCTCTTGATGAAAGTGAAAGAGGAGAGTGAAAAAGTTGGCTTAAAAGTTGGCTTAAAAGTCAGCATTCAGA
>NW_011485259.1:4892-7013 GCF_000754665.1 Bison bison bison | reverse complement strand
ACTTAACTTTGAGTCACATCCTCCCAGGCTTCATAATGAAATTACCTGGAAAAATTTAAGGCCTGCACATCAGATGTTCTGAAGGCCTCATGTGGTTCTAATGCCCAGAGGAGAGTAGCTCCTCTTAAAAAGGGTCAAATGGACAGAGTCTTTGATTTTGGTTTTCCCTCCTGAGTAAGGATGGTAGCTTTCATGGAATTTCTGTGGCCTCAGGCATAAAACTGAGGCTGATCTAGAAAAGATTTCTTGAGAGACTAGATTTACCTAAGAGGGGCATGTGGATGTAATGGAAATGATTTTGCACAAAGTTAGGGTTGCCTGTCTTCCTAAAGATGAGAAAATATGGTTTTAAACCTTAAGGGAAATTTTCTAAATAAAGGTTTTTTTTTCAATATTTTGTTGTAAATATGAACTTATGAAGTTTCTTGAGTGGATTTTTGAAAAAAGACCAATGGAGAAATTATTGGGAGGAATAGTAGTTGAAGTTGATGAAAGTGTAAAGTGATACTGGGCATTTTTATGTGAAGGAAGATCTTCAAACATGACTGGATGTGCCAATGGTAGATTCTTCTGTGCTGAGGAATTTACTGGGAATTACCTTTTTTTTTCCAAAGATAAAATTGAGTTTCTTCAGGTTTCTGAGTGACCTGGAAAGGAAAGTTTAAAAGAGAAATTTCCAGAAAGGAAAATTAAAGAGACTGAATGTCACGAAACATGGGAGACAGCAAATCAGAAAAAGATGAGAGAGAATCCATGGCAATTTTTACCTCAATGGTGTCATGAGAAGCTAAAGAAGTAAGTGAGAGAGAGACCAGGAGAGGTGATGCAGGACGCAGTGATTCTCACTGGGTGGAGAAACCAAATTGCCAGACAGTTAGAGAAAATGAGGAGGAGATAAATATCAGATTACAAGAGGGGCTTCTCATAAACTTGGAATGAAGCTTTCCCCAGGCCCCCAGTGCCCCACTACAGCTTAACATGAGCCCTGAAAGGGAGGTGCATTTCATTGTGACTTAGAACTGCTTGTATGCTCAAGGATATGAGCAGGCACTTGTAAACTAATAGAAAATTACCAATTTTAAATAACTTTTCAACAGCCACATGAAACGCAAGTTAGGAAATTCACACAACCAAATTTTTTGAGTTAAAGGGAATCTGGAAGGACTAGAGAGGGATGTGGATGTGATGGAGGTTTCAGTGGGTGTGTAGGGCTTCCAGGGTCGTGAATGGAAACAGTTGTCACAGGGAAGAAGTTAAAAAAAGAGGCAGAAATCATAGGTGTGGGTAGGATCCACCACAAGTTTCTGCTGAGCCTGGGACTGGAATTTGAAGAGTTGTATCTGTATAATAAGGAGTCATTGCTGGTTCCTTAGTAACAAAAGTATTTTAGGGACAAATCAGGAAATATATTAGGAACAGAGAATGTAGTATATTTGGGAGCAAATTTCTCACTATTAAACAAACTGTGAGGGGAGAGGTGGGTGCAGAGGATAAGGTGGGAAGTCCAATAAAGGAGGTAATTTACATATTTCCAGGGAATGAACATCTGTGTTTTTTGTTTTGTTTTTTACTGAATGAAACAAGTTCACTAGCTGACTTAAATGGCACCCCACTCCAGTACTCTTGCCTGGAAAATCCCACGGATGGAGGAGCCTGGAAGGCTGCAGTCCATGGGGTTGCTGAGAGTTGGACACGACTGAGCGACTTCACTTTCACTTTTCACTTTCATGCATTGGAGAAGGAAATGGCAACCCACTCCAGTGTTCTTGCCTGGAGAATCCCAGGGACGGGGGAGCCTGGGGGGCTGCCGTCTATGGGGTCGTACAGAGTCGGACACGACTGAAGCGACTTAGCAGCAGCAGCAGCAGCAGCTGACTTAAAATAAAGCCAAGATACTTTCAAACAGTAGTGCTGGAAGATACTCTTGAGAGCCCCTTGGACAGCAAGGAGATCAAACCAGTCAATCCTAAAAGAAATCACCCTGAATATTCTTTGGAAGGACTGATGCTGAAGCTCCAATACTTTGGCACCTGATGTGAAGATCTGACTCACTGGAAAAGACCCTGATGTTGGGAAAGAGTGAGGGCAGGAGGAGAAGGGGCCAAGATGATGAGATGGCTG
>NW_011485259.1:4372-4704 GCF_000754665.1 Bison bison bison | reverse complement strand
TTTTTATAAAAGTGAACAAATCATACCCCCAACATAATGAGGGAGGGCTATCCTGCCTGGGCTTGCCTGTACTGGGCAGACACCAGCAGAGTACCATTTACCCTCCCGGTGACTGCATGGCAGGGAGAACCCTCCACAGTTATAAATGTTATTTTAGCAGAAGACAGACTTTTCAGTGGAGAAGGAAATGGAAACCCACTCTTGTATTCTTGCCTGGAGAATCCCATGGACAGAGGAGCCTGGCAGGCTACAGTCCATGGGATCACAAATCTCAGACACGACTGAGCGACTAAAGAGAGAGAGAGAGAGAGAGAGAGAGAGAGAGAGACTTC
>NW_011485259.1:0-864 GCF_000754665.1 Bison bison bison | reverse complement strand
TACTTCTTTTTTTTTTTTTTTTTGGCCTTACTTTAGTCATTGTTAAAAAAATGAATTAATAAATCTACATGTGTGTAAATGACAATCAATGTTGTTCAACAGGAGGATTTGTAAAATTAGGATCTACACAAAAGTAAAATAATGTTTATAAATTTGACACAGAGTGATTGTACAAGATTTCATTGAGTGAAGTTACATACACATTATATCTCTGCTATTTCTATTTTACTTTGAAATAACAAAGATTTCCAGCTTCGAATGAGTTGGTAAACTGTCATCTACAAATCAAACTGGATTTTTAGAAGTCTGTTAATCACAAATCCTGATTGAAATGTTTCAACACTACACCTCACAATAAATATTTGTTCAAAGAATGAACTAAGTTAGTCAAACAATGTTGAAGTTTATTGATTTTTTAAATTGAGTTATAATTTATAAACAGAATACTCACATGTGAAAAGTGTCTTTCAACCAGTTTCAACAGTATCTGTACCTTAACTTAAATGCCTTAGCAAGAGTCAAAACATTCACCAGACCAGAAATGTTCCTCATGCCCTTCTCTGATGAAATCCCTCAACTTAGATACAAACACTGGTCTGATTTCTATTTTTGTTCATCTATACTAGGATTTCATATCAATGTATTGAAAACATACAATATTTTTCTTCTATTTTGGGTCTTTCAACTTAATATGATGTAAAGAATCTATCATATTTTTACCTGTATCAGTTAAGTTTTTTTCTTTAAACTGCTTTCTTATCAGAATATATAATCATTTATTTATGCAATATTTTGTTGATAGACATCTGGGTTTTTCTTTCAGCCTGGAACTGTTGTGACTAAAGCTGTTATTAATCCTTTTTG
>NW_011485258.1:5677-5934 GCF_000754665.1 Bison bison bison | reverse complement strand
TTATGAGAAATGCTGGGCTGTATGAAGCACAAGCTAGAATCAAGATTTCAGGGAGAAACATCAATAACCTCAGGTATGCAGATGACACCATCCTTATGGCAGAAAGCAAAGGCTCTATAAGAAGAGTCTCTTGATGAAAGTGAAAGAGGAGAGTGAAAAAGTTGGCTTAAAACGCAACGTTCAGAAAACTAAGATCATAGCATCTGGTCCCATCACTTTATGGCAAATAGATGGGGAAACAATGGAAACAGTGACAG
>NW_011485258.1:0-2274 GCF_000754665.1 Bison bison bison | reverse complement strand
AACAAACTCCCGAGGGAACCAAAGTGTGACCCAAGAATTTTCTATCCTATCAGTTTGCACTTCAACACACAGATATTCTCAAGCCTGCCAAAGTTCAAGAAATGCAACACTCATGAGGGCTGGTTTAAAAAAAATAACTAGCATCTTATAAAACCTAGACAACCAAGAGATACATGAAAACAAAGAACTCAGGAATAAAGAAGCTGTAATAAAAGGAGTAGTGTTAGGCACTGAATTCATTTAAACACAGAAGCAGGACCGAACAACTAAGAGAATTCTAGGTGGAGAACAGAATATAAATGTTATAAACTATGAGAAGGTAAAAATAATAATATAGCTAACAAAAATCATGAGATGGAAGGAAAAGTGTATTTCATCACATTATATAATGATAACTTATTTCCTCATATTTATAATAATAGTTCATTATGTACCAGGCACTGTGTCAAGTATTATGTATGTATTAACTCTTTTATTCTTTACAATCCAGTGAAGTAGGAAATTTTTTAACATTTTAATTTATATTGAAATATAGCCAAAATGTTGTGATAGTTTCAGATGGACAGCAAAGGGACTCAGCCATACATACACATGTATCCATTCTCCCCCTTATGAAGTAGGCACTTTTTAGTCTTTGTTCTAAAAACGAGAAAACTGAGGCAAATAGAGATTAAATTATTTGCCTACCTTATAGCTAGTAAGTTGCAGAACTGAGCTTAACCCAAGCAGGCTGTCTTCAGAACCCATATCCTTAATCAACTACCCAGGGAATCAGTCTAACACTATCAAGAACTGAAACATGGAGATAAAAATATAGTAACTATAACTTCTTTGTATTTTCCAAATCTTTAATCTTAACTTTAAAAGTCTTTCAGAGACTACTATTTCTTGAGAGGGAAGAAACATTTATCTGAAATTTGTCAGTTTCTTTACTTTCACTTTAATCTATTAGTCTTTTGTTCAACTTCTGACTTTTTGAAAGAGCATGTATATTATTTCTATTAAAATTTTATATCTATCCATTCCTTAATCCTTTATAATAAAAGTGATGTCCAGAATAATGTTCATTAATCTTAGTAATTAATGTTTATGAACTATTTACTATTTGCCAGATAGCAAAGTAAGCACTTCAAATGGATTATCTTATTATCACAGCAATCTTATAGTTACTATTTTTATCCTCTTTTATTCAGATAAGCAAATTAAGGCACAATACTGATTAGTTCTAGTTCCTGCAGGTTTCTGGAGGTATTTTTTCCCTCCTTTTTGTACTTCTCTATATTGCTGGCTTATTTTATAACGAATACTGCATGCATTTTTTAATAAAATGCAAAAACCATTCTAAAAGCATATTTTTAAATAAATAACTCTTGAAGATTCCCAGTGGTCAGCCTTGAGCCTTTCTCTCCTGTTCTGTACTCATTTTCTAAACCATGTCATCAACTCCCATAGTTTTGAATACCATTCACAGGTAAATGGCTCCCAAATCTCTATTTCTACTTCAGGGCCTGTCTTTTGAATTCCAGACACATATGTTCAACTGCCAACAAGATATCCCCTTTTTATGCTTCATAAGCACCTCAAATTCAACATGTCCAAAATCATACTCATCACCCCAATCTGGTCCTTCATGTTTCATAATCTAATAGATGATAGCACTCTCCATCCAAATGCATAATCCACAAACACATGAATCATTTTTTATTCCTCTCCTTCTCTCACCCTGTGGATCCAATTTCTCACCAAAAGCATGCTACCTCTACTTCTCTCTACTGTCTACTTATCTCCATCTCTACTACCACTTCCTTTATCCAAGGCATCATAAGCTCTTGCAATTACCTTCTAACTGGTCAACCTTTAAACCACTCTTGCCCCCCTTACAATTCATCCTTCTCACAACAGCCAAACAGATGCTAATCAACATAAAAGGAACTGTGTATCTCCCCTGCTTAAAACCCTTCAATGAATTCCCACTGTTTTTAGAATAAACTAAGAAATCCCACACACTTTGTGGTAGCAACTGCAAATTGCCTACCTAATGTGTTTTCCCCTTTTCTAATAAAACCAGTAGATTTTTTTAGGAGTAGTAATAGACTTAATTGAAAATGAAACCTCCTCATACTCTATTGTAGCTAAAGGTGGCCATCCAACCCAGTTCTATCTAATAGATAAATGGGGCTTCCAGGAAAACTTACTTTCCTGATGGAATGAGACAGACTTAACTGTCATATGTTTGGTTTTTTTGTTTTTTGTTTTTTGTTTTTTTTTTGTCCT
>NW_011485257.1:5552-8138 GCF_000754665.1 Bison bison bison | reverse complement strand
GTGGGGGTCCTGGTTTATCTTGGGTCCCCTCTTTAAGAGACAGCAGGCACCAGCGGCCAGGTTGAAGTGAAGTCCTGCTTGGCCCCAAGCTCCCAGGCGCCAGGCAGGTGGATCTGCTGTCTGGCTGTGAGTTCTGTTCGGCGGACGCTGGTCCTGTGTGGGTTTCGGGAACTGCCTTTGCCCCTCTCCTATTTGTTCAGCTGTTGGGGTTGTTGTGCTGCAATAACAGGTTAAAATGTCTTAATTATAAGATACTTGAGACACACAGAGAGAGAAGCGCACAATCTGCTCCCTCGCACCATCACTCAGATCAACAACCATCGACAGCTCGTCTCTGCGGGTTCATCCATTCACAGCCACACTTTTCTTTCCAGAATGTTTTAAACTGTATCTCCAGGTATCAAACCCTTTCACCTGTGACTATTTCAGCCAAGGAAAACAAGCTGAAAAACAGGTGTCCAGATGGGGAAGGAAAAAAACACAACCGTCCCACATACAGACCACACGATTACCCAGAGAATCCCACGCACTGACCTCCTGGGGCTCAGGAGGTTGGCAGCTCAGAGCACGCGCCCTGGAAAAGTCAATTTCCGTCTGCTAGCGATCGGCCACTGGAAACTTGAAAAACGTACAGTAGCTTCAGGCCTAGGGGCTCCTTCCCATCCCTGGTCCTCTGAGTCTTTGTGGTGATCGGATGTCACGTTCTGGGACGTGCTTTTTCTGCAGCGGCTGGTATGGCCACGTGCTCTTTTCAGCCTGTGCCTGGAGCACTTGCTCCACCAGCCTTGGCTGGAGGATGATCACGGCTGTCGCAGTGTTGAACCTCTCTGCCTCTTGGTCTTAGCGTGCTTGCTCTTTCTATCTGCTGCTGGATCCAGTTTTCTAGTTTTGTGTTGAAGATTTTTGCATGGCTGTTCATCACAGGTGTTGTTCTGTAGCTTTTTATCTGGTTCTGCCTCTGTCGGCTGTTGGAGTTAGGGTAATGCGGGCCGCATAAAATGGGAGTGTTGTCTCTTCTGTTTTCTTAGAGGTTAGGTAGAATTGGTGTTATTTTTATCTCTAAGTATTTTGAAGAATTTGTCAGTGAAACTATCAGACTTTGGAGTTTACTTGTTTGAAAGGTCATTAACTATGGAGCCAACTGCTTTACTAGATAGGGGGTAAGTTTTGATGGTTTGTGGATTTCAAGAAATTGGTCCGTTCACTGACACTGCTGTATCTGAGCGTGTAGAGTCATTCCCAGGTGTCCTTTGCGTGTCTGTGGGCTCCGTGGTGATGGCTCTTTCTTCACCCCTGTTATTAGTAATGTGTGTCTTCCCTCCTTTTTTCCCCCCTTTTCATTCTACCTAGAGATTAACGAATTTAACTGACTTTCCCAAAGAAGTGATTCTTGATTTCATTGATCTTACCTAACGTTTTTCTGTTTTTCACTCCAGTGATCTGGGCCTCACCTTTGTTATGTCCTTTCTTCTGGCTGCTTTGCATTTGCTTTGCTCTTATTTTTCTGGTTTGCTAAGAAGGAAGCTCAGATCACTGAGGTCGTCTCTCTTCCTTTCCAACATAAGCACTAACGCCATAAACTTCCCTTCCAAGCATCAGCTGAAATCCACAAGTGGTTTTGATACTTAAGTTTTTCATTTTCATTTAGTTCAAAAATGTTTTCCAATTTCCCTTGAGACATCTTTGATCCACAGGTTATTTTGAAGTTTGCTCACTGCTAGGCATCGGGGATTTTTTGCTTGCTTATTTTTGGCTGTGCTGGGTCTTTGTTGCTGCTGGGGCTTTTTCCTCTGGCTGTGGAGAGCGGGCTTCTCGCTGTGGCAGCTCGCCCGGCTGCATGGCAGGGGCTCTAGACCACAGGCTCAGTGGCTGTGGTGCAAGGGCACGGTTGCTCTGCAACGTGTGGGATCTTCCCAGACCAGGGATGGAACCCGTGTCTCTTGCATTGGCAGCTGGAGTCTTTACCGCTGAGCCACCAGGGAAGCCTTGCATCTGGGATTTTTTAAGGTCTCTTACCGTTATTGATATCTACTTTAATTTCATTGTGGTCAAGAACATTTTACGTAAGTTGAATTCTTCAAATTTCTTAGGTTGGTTTTATAGCCTGGCATATGGTCTCTCTGGAGAGCGTTACAGGTGCATTTGAAAAGGATATTATTTTGCTGTTGTTAGATGGAGTGCTGTTCTATAACGCTGTTTAGAAACATTGGCTGGTGGTGTTGCCCAGCTCCTCTATTTTCCCGGTGGTTGTCTGTCTGCTTATTCTACTGACATGGAGAGCAGGCCCCACAGCTGTGGGATTCCCATTCCTGCTTCTGGTCCTCAGTTCTTGCTCCATGTGTTCTGAAGGTCGTGTTGCTCAGGCTGTTAGGTGAACGCACATTTGGCCTTGCCTGACTCCTTGATTAATTGGCCCTTTTATCATAATGACTGGACATGGAACAACAGACTGGTTCCAAATAGGAAAAGGAGTACGTCAAGGCTGTATATTGTCACCCTGCTTATTTAACTTATATGCAGAGTACATCATGAGCAACGCTGGGCTGGAAGAAGCACAAGCTGGAATCAAGATTGCCGGGAGAAATA
>NW_011485257.1:2717-3097 GCF_000754665.1 Bison bison bison | reverse complement strand
CAGATAGGACCACATTTTCTTTATCTAATCATCTGTTGATGGACATTATGAATGATGCTGCTATGAACATTCCTGTGCAAGTTTCTGTGTGGATGTAAAGGTTTTATTTCTCCTAGGTAGATACCTAGGAGTGGAATTGCTGGGTCACTGTGTAACTCTATGCTTAATCTTTTGAGGAACTGCCAAACTGTTCCGAAAGTTTTAAAATGGCTACACCATATTACGTCACGTGGGCGGCTGCGACAGCACCATAGCGTTGCCGAGAGGAGCTACCCCACGTCCGAGGTCAGGGGCGGCAGCCAAGAGCGCCAGGCTGCAACGGCACAGGAACGGCCGAGAGGAGCTACCCCATGCCCGAGGCCAGGGGCGGTGACTGAGAG
>NW_011485257.1:1416-2617 GCF_000754665.1 Bison bison bison | reverse complement strand
ATCTTCCCGACCCAGGAATCGAACCAGGGTCTCCTGCATTGCAGGAGGATTCTTTACCAACTGAGCTATCAGGGAAGCCAAAGGAAGTTGGACACAAAAGAATTCAGACAGTATAATTACACTGATATAAATTTCAAAAACAGCTGAAACTTATATAAGTCAGAGTAATTAGTTACCTATGGGTAGGGCCCTGGTGTGCTGTAGTCCACAGGGTCACAATCAGACACAACTGAGCGACTGAACTGAGCTGAACTGAATGTTTCTAATTACCCCGAGCAGTTTTCTTTCATCTGATATTATTATTACCACTTCAGCTTTCTTCATTATTGTTTCCAGGTGATATCTTTTTAGATTCTTTACCTTTTCCCCTAGTTTTATTGAGATATAATTGACATACGGCTCTGCATAAGTTTAAGGTGTACAGCATAACAATCTGGTTTACATGTATCACAAAGTGGTTATCACAATCACTTAGGGAACATCTTGGATAATTATTTTTTTAGTGATTGTTCTTGAGATTATAATATAGATACTGAACTTGTCACAATCTGTATTTTTCCACTTTAAGTGGAATGTGGGAAGCTTCATGCAAACCTTTTCCTCTCTTTTCATTTGCAGCTGTCTCCTTATCACATCTACTCTTGGAGCCACCAGGGACGTCCCGTTGCATCGACAGCTGTTCACAGTTCCCTCAGACGATGTTGTAGTTTTTGTCCTCCACCATCATGTATTTTAAAGAAGTGAGAAGAGGGACCGCCCTGATGGTCCAGTGAGTAGGACTCCTGCTTCCACCGCTTCGATCCCTGGCCAGGGAACTGAGGTGCTGTGCTGCTATGCAGCCAAAAGTTTTTTTAAAACAAAAATAAATTATAAAAAGTAAGAAGGAAAACACGATTTTACCCAGACACTTATGATTTCTCTTGCATTGTTTCTAAAGTTCCAAGTTTCATTCTGGTATAATTTTCATTCTACCTGAAATCCGCCCCCCTCCTTAGCATTTCTTCTAGAACAAGTTTGCTAGCGACAAATCCTCTTAGTTTTCCTTTGTCTGAGAGTATCTTTATTTTGCTTAATATCTGAAGGGCATTTTTACTGGCTACAGAATCTGGGTTGATATTTCATTCCTGTTAGCAGCCTTCTTGTTCTCATGGTCTCTGCCAGAAGCCCACAGTCTTTTCTATGCTATTTCCCTGCAGATAAC
>NW_011485257.1:831-1314 GCF_000754665.1 Bison bison bison | reverse complement strand
TCCACTGGAGAAGGGAATGGCAAACCACTTCAGTATTCTTGCCTTGAGAACCCCATGAACAGGAACTCCCCATGTTGGTAGGTGCCCAATTTGCTACTGGAGATCAGTGGAGAAATAACTCCAGAAAGAATGAAGGGATGGCGCCAAAGCAAAAACAATACCCAGCTGTGGATGTGACTGGTGATAGAAGCAAGGTCCCATGCTGTAAAGAGCAATATTGCATAGGAACCTGGAATGTCAGGTCCATGAATCAAGGCAAATTGGAAGCCGTCAGACAGGAGATGGCAAGAGTGAATGTCGACATCCTAGGAATCAGTGAACTAAAATGGATTGGAATGGGTGAATTTAACTCAGATGACCATTATATCTACTACTGCAGGCAGGAGTCCCTCAGAAGAAATGGAGTAGCCATCATGGTCAACAAAAGAGTTTGAAATGCAGTACTTGGATGCAATCTCAAAAACGACAGAATGATCTCTGTTC
>NW_011485257.1:0-731 GCF_000754665.1 Bison bison bison | reverse complement strand
AGACGAGCCCACAGTGTGGGTACCTTCCATCTGGGGGGCAGCTTCCAGGGGGCCTGTCGGTGAGACGCAGGACCCACATGGCCACGGGCCCCTAGGCTTCCCGGCGGCCACCCTGGCTTCCGTGGCCCCTGCTGTCCCGAGAGGGCACCTGGTGAGTGAGGCGGCTGGGGTGAGGTGCTGCATGCCCCTATGCGCCGTGCGGGGGCTGGTGCCACTGCTGTGAGCTACGTGCTCACAAGTGTGCGTGTGCGTGTGCTCACAAGTGCACGTGTGTGTGCACTAGGGAGCCTCCGAGTGCTCGCAGAGGTGACCCCGTGTGCTGCTGCGTGTGTGTCGCTGGTTGTGTCAGTGTCACGGCTGCGTTGGTGGTCGTGAGCGTGCGTCTCTGCAGCCTCGGGTGTGGCCCACCCCATCTGCTCCCTCGTCCTGGGGGTCAGGGGTCAGCGTGGCTGAAGCACAGGAGCCTGTGATGGGGTGGGGGGAGGAAAGTGGGGAGATGGGGCAGGGGTGAGGCTGGGCGGGGTGGGGTGAGGTGGGGCGGGGTGAGATGGGGTGGGCACAGGTCTGTGCCTGATTCACTTGGGGTCCCAGTGGCAAACTGCCTGGCAGTGTTTGCCTGCCCTCCGGGAGCCGCGGGCTGGGGTCCAGGCAGCTGCTGGGGCCTTGGCCTGCAGAGCCTCCCAGAGTGGACCCCCCACTCCCCTCAGAGCGCCTCCCCACCTCGTCTCCTG
>NW_011485256.1:4969-5464 GCF_000754665.1 Bison bison bison | reverse complement strand
AAAGCTCTTCTCCATCTGTTGATTGCATTTCAGTGTCTCTTCCAGCCCACACCAGCCTTTCTTTTTGAAAAGTAGGAAGGTTCTACAAAATATGGAGACCATCTTACATCTCACAATCTCCTGTGAGGGGCATTGGCACCTGGCTAGTAGATACAGTATATGTAGTAGGTTACTCTGAAATCATGATAATAGAAGTGGTCGTCTTATAAATTTAGATTATTACTTTCAGTTTTGCTGTAGCTTATTACTTTCCCAAGCTCAAAAACAATTTCAAGCATTTTATACTGAGATATATAGTTTTCAATAGTAATATTCTCTCTGTTTTCCTTTAATTATACCTTTTAAAATGCCTTCCATAGTTACATTATGATGTTATGGTATCTTGGAGCCAGTTAATTGTTAGAAGAATATATTTTTTGACACTTCCTTTTAGTAAGAAAATAGTAGTATATATAAATTATCTGTATGGATTTGTTTCCTAATTTATAGGAACAG
>NW_011485256.1:0-986 GCF_000754665.1 Bison bison bison | reverse complement strand
CCTTCTCCAGGGGATCTTCCCAACCCAGGGCTCGAACCCGGGTCTCCTGCATTGTAGACAGATGCTTTATCTTCTGAGCCACCAGGTAACCTGGTGGCTACTGGTAGGATCTAACAAAGAGCCAGCTGGCCAAGAGTGAAAGTGAAAGTCACTGGGTCATGTCTGACTCTTTGTGACCCCATGGACTGTACAGTCTATAGACTTCTCTAGGTCAGAATACTGGAGGGGGTAGCTTTTCCCTTCTCCAGGGGATTTTCCCAACCCAGGATCTAACCAAGTCTTCTGCATTGCAGGCTGATTCTTTCCAGCTGAGCCACAAGGGGAGCCCAAGAATCCTGGAATGGGTAGCCTATCCCTTCTCCAGGGGATCTTCCCAACCCAGGAATCGAACCGAGGTCTCCTGCATTGCAGGTGGATTCT
Source organism: Bison bison bison (assembly GCF_000754665.1). Taxonomy (NCBI): domain Eukaryota; kingdom Metazoa; phylum Chordata; class Mammalia; order Artiodactyla; family Bovidae; genus Bison; species Bison bison. The sequence continues at coordinate 566 of NW_011485256.1, read as the reverse complement.
TTACCAAATAAGCTATCAGGGCAAAGTGTTTCTGAAATGTGATTTGCAAAGAGCCAGCCTCTTCATCACAAGAGTGTAGAAAGAAAGTTAAGTCAGGGCTGAGAGACTGTAGATAAACAACTAGCAAGTCTCTTAAATAGTAGATCTGGACTCAGCACACAAAGCAGGCTCTAAGCTTTGGTGTTTGGATATCTGTCTAGTATCTTTCCTGTAACTTTGATTTGTTCTTTCTTCCTCAGAAATTAGTATTTCCTTCCTTAGCTTTGTTTTCCTCCTTCCTCCCTCCTTTCCCCTTTTCTCTCTTTTTTCGACTTCTCTCTCTTTTTATTTTCCCTCTGTTGCTGAATTTCCATAAATCTTAGGACGTGGATTTATAAAATGACAAGGAAAACCATTCCTCAAAGAGAAAACTTTGGCTGCAAATAAGCCCTAAGGAATTCAAGTTGTTTTCAAGCGAATTCCCAGCCTGTGGAAACAAGCTAATATTACTCATTTTACAGATGCTAATTACTGTCACAAGATCCTGCAGTATCCAGTGTTGCTGATTAGAGATGAAGTAAATAGAT
>NW_011485255.1:5229-5827 GCF_000754665.1 Bison bison bison | reverse complement strand
GTAATTCCTTTATCTCCCTTCCATCTCAAATGTGATAGGCTGGTTAGCACGGCAGGGTTTCAGAAGGAAAATACTATCAGACAATAAAAGATTACAAACCTGAATAGTTAAGCTGTTGAAGTACTAAGGGTGAATAAGTCCCTGGTTTTTCCATCATTTAAGGGGAAAGGGGAAAAAGAGAAGACAACACATCACAGGTCTTCACTGAGAAACATTGTTTTTGTTTCTTTCTTATTTCTGATTAGTTTAGAGGATAGCAATGAAAACAATGAGGGCACCTCCACACTTCCATTTAGGAAAGCAAAAATCATAAGGCAACAACCAGGGCAGGCATGGGGGCTCTCACCACATGTACTGACGCTAGTAACTAATGACAGCTAACATTTATTAAAAACTGAGCGAGGTACTGTACTACAGGACTCTATATCCATTACCACACTTCATCTAAACAACAAAACCAAGGGATGGGGCTGCTGGTACCACCAGTTAAAGAAAGGGGAAATTGAGGCTTAGAGAGAAATTTGCTCACAACAAAGAGCTCTCCAACAGAAATGGAATGACTCCCACATCCCTAGATTCATTCTCCTTCTATTGCTTC
>NW_011485255.1:0-1096 GCF_000754665.1 Bison bison bison | reverse complement strand
GAAGGGCTACCCACTCCAGTATTCTGGCCTGGAGAATTCCATGGACTGTATAGTCCATGGGGTCACAAACAGTCAGACACGACTGAGCGCTTTGACTTCACTTCACCAAAGAAGATACATAGATAGCATGTGGAAAGATGCTCAGCATCATTAGCCTTTAGGGAAATACAAACTAAAACCACAATTAGAAACCACTACATACCCATCTGGGTGGCAACTATGAAATATACTGACAATGCCAAGTGCTGACAAGAGCACAGAGCAACTGGAACTCTCATGCTTTACTGGGGGAACCACAAAATGGCACAGCAACTCTGGAAAATATTTTGGCAGTTTCTTCAAAAGTGAAACATGTACTTCCCATATAACCCAGCCATTCTACTCCTAAGTATTTACCCTAGAAATAAAATTTCTGTTCACACAAAACCCCATACATAAATGTTTGTAGCAGCTCTGTGTGCAAGTTCCAAAACCAGGAAACAACCCAACTGTCTCTTAATGGGGAATGGATAAACTGTGATATACCCACACAATGGAATACTAGTCAACAACCAAAAGGAAGAAACTAATGACAAACACAACAATACAGATGAATACCAAAGGCATTATGCTGAATGAAAGAAACCAGTCTCAAAAGATTACCTAATGTATGATTCCATTCACGGTACACTCTGGAAATGGCAAAGTATAAGGAGAGAGAAAGCTCAATACACCAGGAATTAGGGATAAGAGGAGGATGTGACTACAAAAGGATTTAAAGGAAGGTTTTTGAGGGGAACTGTTTTGTATCTTGATTGTGGTGGTGGCTACATCAATCTATACATATGTTACAACTCATAGCACCACACACACACAAGTCATTCACTGTGCTAATTCTAAAAGTTTAAAAATTACAAAGCATATCAAATACATTCATTTAACCAGAAGAATAGAGAGATAAAAAGAATATTGTTTTCATTGGCAGATAAGGAAACTAACTTATGATGTCCAAGGTCATTCAACCAATAAATGATAAGTTCTGAAGTAGAACCTGGACTTATGAAATACATGATTCTTTTCCTGTTGTTTTCCATGAGTATTAAATTTCAAAAACCTA
>NW_011485254.1:20200-20790 GCF_000754665.1 Bison bison bison | reverse complement strand
ATTATGAGGCACAATGAAAAAATAAATGTTGCGGTGGTTTACTGTCAGGTACTCTGCTACATATTTTCATAACTTTTTTTTGCAACCATATTGTGACGTAAATATTACCATCCTAATTCTATGAATTCAGGACAGTGAAAGACTTGCTCAAGGCCTTAGAATCAGCAGAGTCAGAACTGTGATGATTTCTCTTATTTCTCTCATTGCCTGGGATCTTATGAGAGCCTAGAATTTGAAGTAGGAGAGCATCACATGGAATGTTTAAGCCAGATTCTCGTCTTTGAGCCTGAGAAGTAATTTACTTCCCACTCCTTAAGGAGGTGGGCAGTCTGTGCTCCACAATGATTCAGTGGCTCTAGCAAGTACAAGTCCCTATTGCTGGGGAGGCTACTGTTCTGTCCTCTTGAACAGCTCTGTCTTGATTCTGTTTGCATCTTCTCTAAATAACCCTGGCATTAGCCCACACTGAAACCACCTACTCAGGATTTTGAAGTGCTGTACAAACAGTTAAGAGACAGCATTGTCTAAAGGCATATGAAAGAACTAGAATTTGTCTGGTGAACACAAATTTTGCAATCATAACACCTTTT
>NW_011485254.1:19401-20054 GCF_000754665.1 Bison bison bison | reverse complement strand
CCAGGAATATGCATTTTAGCCACCCCTACAGAGATTTTAATGCACACCAAAATATGAAAATCACTGCATTGGAAGTATAAACTTCATGGTAATCCAAGTTAGAGTATTTTTGTTATAATGGCGTTGGGCTAAAGTGAATCCAGCAACTATAATGCAAGGACCTTGACAGAAAGCCAAGTTAAATGCAGCTTTTCTGTAGTGAATTCCCACATGAAAAAGAGGTGGAAAAAAATGTGGATTCAGGAGTTGACTGCCTTTAAGAGCTTGAAGGGCTGGTAGCTCTATTCTGTAATACCACAGAGGTCAGAACTCGTGTCGTGTCTTAAAACAAGATGGGGCAGACTTGGAAAGACTGAGACCTGCAACTAGACTGGCATAACGGGATTGAGGCAGGCATAGACTCAGCTGCAGGGTGTAGGTGGACATTCACAGTTCAATAGGCAGAACTGGATACCTCAAACTATGGGAAACATATGGAATATTGAGAGCCCAGGCCAGTAAATTACTCTGTGTGTGTGTGTGTGTGTGTCTGTCTGTCTGTCTGTCTGTCTTTGAGATGGGATGAGGCGTTGCAATGGCAAATGAAAGGTAAACATTTTACCTCTTACCTGATCAGGATTAGAGTTAGCTAATAATAAAAAAAAATCACACCA
>NW_011485254.1:18652-19301 GCF_000754665.1 Bison bison bison | reverse complement strand
ATGCACTGGAGAAGGAAATGGCAACCCACTCCAGTGTTTTTGCCTGGAGAATCCCAGGGATGGGGAAGCCTGGTGGGCTGCTGTCTATGGGGTCGCACAGAGTAGGACAAGACTGAAGCGACTTAGCAGCAGCAGCAGTACCATTTTTCTGGATTCAATATATATGCATTAATATATGATATTTGTTTTTCTCTTTCTGATTTAACTTCACTCTGTATGAGACTCTAGGTCCATCAAGGAATCTTAAAGATATATATTTAAATATTTCATTCTAACTTAAAATATTATTTTTAAGAGCTTTACTATTATTCTCTATCAAATGACGTATCCCCAAATATCCTGGTATTAGCCACACTTCCTCTAGTTTTCTGTCTGAAGTTGGGAATCTTCAAATTGTCTTGATGGTCCTGAACTCCACAGCTAGAGTTAATCTTTAGATGAAAAGACCACCCCCCCTCCCCCACCCCAGTCCAGAGCCAAACTTCTGTGGGGAGTTTAGGATGAAAATTCTAGCTATGGAAAGTGTTCTACCCTCTTTTTACTTCTTCTCCCTAGGGAGGAAACTAAATCAATGAAATCTAATTATGACTTCCTTTGCCATTTTTGGAATACAAAGGGATAGATTTCTCCCTAATTTTTCTATGGAGAC
>NW_011485254.1:15170-16065 GCF_000754665.1 Bison bison bison | reverse complement strand
ATTTTCCCTCAGAATTTTGAAGGCATTCATCCTCTTTTACTTTCTAACATTGCTGTTGAGAAACGTAATGTCATTCTCTTCTGTATTTCATTGTGTGTTTCACATTCTTTATCTCTGAAAGCTTTTAAAATCTTCTCTCTCTCCTGGGTATTCCAAAGTTTTGTGATGATGTGCTTTGTTGTGGGTTAATCATTGTGCTGGACCTTTTTCTTTTAAAACTGAAAACATGAGTCTTAAATGTAGAAATTTTCTCTGATAATTTCTGAAGTTTTATATATTTTTTTTCCTTCTCTGAAAGCAGTATTGAATGACCTGGGTTGATCCTATATTTATTTATTATTATTATTTTTTTTTTTACTATATCTGTCCTTTTGTTCTAAAGTTTTAGGAAAAAATTTTGATTTTTTTCCAATCTGTAACTTATTTTTAATTATATCTCATATATAGATGAGTGAATATATATAATTATATACATGTATATTTGTATATGTGTATATTTCATTTCTAAGACATCTTCCTTCTCATTTTTCCTTTTCTTACAGCACGTTTTCCTTGTTTCATGGATTAAATATCATAACTCTCTAAAGATATCATAGTTCTAAAAAAAAGTTTTCTTCTGCTTTCTATATTAAATTCCTTTGTTTGCTTCCTGTGTTTCATGTTAGAGGCTCTCCTCAAATACATAGTGGTTTGTGACCTATTTAAGTGTGAGACATTTAAAGCTAATTGAGAAGCATTTCTGACCAGGATGAAATAACTGATACAGACTTGCCCTCCTGCCAAAAAAAAAAAAAACTAGAAAATTGTACAAAATATGCAACACAACAGTTTTTCAGACTTCGGACTAGAGCCATTACAGGTCTATGATTTCTGAGGGAAGGGAAACAAGGTGAGC
>NW_011485254.1:13527-15070 GCF_000754665.1 Bison bison bison | reverse complement strand
AGTAATGTCTCTGCTTTTGAATATGCTATCTAGGATTTATACCTTGGCAGTCAGCAAATGCTGCAAATCAGCATTTTTTGTTTGGTCGTTTGTACCTATGTTCCCAAATTGCCAAGGTAACTGACTGGAGAAAGATAGCCATTGAAGCAAATGGTATGAGAACAACTCAAAAAAAATGAATGTTGGCCATTACCTCATATCAACACAAAACCTACTTTAAATTCCTTATAGAACTAAACATAAAAAAAAAATAACATTTCTAAAAGAATCATGGGAGGAAATCTTTTCAGCCTTGCACTAAAACATAAAAGAAAAAAACCCTTCTGTTCTTCAAGAAGAAAATTGAAAGGCAAGTCATGAGCAGGGTGGAAATATTTGTAATACATGCCTCTCATAAAGGACTTTCATCCAAAATATACAAAGGACCCTTAAATCTCAATAAGACAAGCAATACAACATAAGTGAAAAAAAAGATTTAAACAGACATTTCACAAAAGATATGAATAGTAAGTATATTAAAAGATGTTTAACATCATTAGTCAACATAAAGATGCAAATAAAAAACACTGAGATACTAGATACCACAATGGCTAAAATTAAAATGACTGTTAAGTTCCAAGTTTTGGGGCAAATGCGGAACCATTGGGACTCATATATGTTGCTGGGGGTTGTGTAAAGTGGCACAGCTATTTGGGAAACTAGTTGGGCAGTTTTTTTTTTTTTAAATAAAGATCAGTGTTGACTCTTAGTTTGCTATTTCAAATCCACTTGTTTATGACGAAAGTGAAGTTTTAATTTACTTGTTTATGATAAACACAAAACAGTTGTTTTTAGAAGTAAAGTTGTTTTAATATAAGAATGAAGTAAGTTGTCACCTGTTGTAATTGATAAGCGCTTGGTATCCCAGCTGCTGAGGGGCCCTTCTAGGGGCTTATTGCTAAGAACAGGAGGAGAAGCAACTATGGCAAGAGATATTTAGACTGTAAATACTGAGAATTTGTAAGAAATATCTGAGTTCAGTCTGTGTAGAAGCTACCCTTTGCTAATAGCTCTTTGAAGACCTTGGGGCATTAGTTCTACCTAGGTAAAAGGCAATGCCTTTATTGGCAGTGGTCTGATCTGTAGCCAGAGAAGTTCAGCATACCTATGGACACAGGCACCACTGTTCCCTAGAAACACACTCTAGCAACTAGGGTCTTTTATTTTTATGGTAGCAGCTGGAAGTCAGATCTTGGTTGGCAAAGCCTTCTCTCAGGAGAAACCAAAACTCTTAGAAAAGATACACCTTAACTAAATTGGACTTTACTCCTTTCATCTAACCTTGCCTGGTACAACAGTGTAATCTGTCATTTGTTTTGAGTATGTTATTTCTTTATTGGTTTACTCAGAGATATCCTATATTCTCTTGGCTAGTGAAATTATCATAATTCCCACAGTGAATCCGTGTTAAATTAATTACTGGCAAAGACAAACTCAGCTTCTGAACTTAATTTGCCCCCAAAACAAAACAGTCAAAATACTCTTATGATATAACCTAGCATTT